>NW_007248086.1:242113-259668 GCF_000164805.1 Carlito syrichta | reverse complement strand
GAGTGGATGCTTGAGCCCGCGGGTTCGAGACCCGCCTGGGCGGTGAGACCTCATCTCTACAATAAACCAAAAAATCAGCCGGGCGTGGTAGCGCATGCCTGTAATTCCGGCTACTTGGAAGGCTGAGGCAGAAGGATCGCCGAAGCCCAGCAGGTCGAGGCTGCAGTGGCCGGGAGCGGCCACTGCACTCCCATCTGGGCGACAGAGTGAGACTCCAACTAAAAAAAAAAAAAAAAAAAAATTGAGACATAATTCATATAAGATTCATAGTTTTAAAACCAACAATTCAATGATCTTTTTAGTATTTACAGTGTTGTGTAACTGTCACTATTATCTAATTCTAGAACATTTCCGTCACCCCAAAAGAATTCCTGTATCCATTGGAATCAGTAAACTCTACCCCTGTCAACCACTAATCTATCACCTGTTTCTGGATTTGCCAATTCCGGACATTTTATGTAATAGCATCTTCTGGTATGTGGCCTTTTGTGTCTGGCTTTTTTCACTTAGCATAATGTTGTCAGGGTTCATCTATGTTGTAGTATGTATCAGTATTTCATTCCTTTTTAGGGTTGAATAATATTCCACTGGGTGGATATACCACATTGTGTTTATCCCTTCATTAGTTGATGGATGATGGACATTTGGGTTGTTTCCACATTTTGGCTATTGTGAATAAAGCTATTATGAACATTTGTGTACAAGTGTTTCTGTAAGCATATGTTTTCAAGTCTCTTGGGTGTATACCTAGGAGAGGAACTGCTGGGTCATGTGGTAATTCTGCTGAATTTTTTGAGGAACTGCAAATTGTTTCCATAGTGGCTTTACCATTTTACATTCCCACCAGTAATGTACAAGGGTCATCAACATTTATTTTCCTGGCTTTTGTTTTTGTTTTTAAATTATGGCCATCCTAGGGGTGTGAAGTGGTATCTCATTGCGATTTTATTTACAATTCAGAAATGACTAATGATGTTGAACATCTTTTCATGTGCTTACTGGCCATTTACATATCTTCTTTGGAGAAATGTATTTTCAAATTATTTTCCCATTTTTAAAAATGGGTTTTTTTGTTGCTGTTGAAGGTATTATGTTCTTGTTAAGTGACATAATTAGTAAAACTAGCTAAAGGCAAATGACTTTATATTCATACCATTGCCTTTATCTGAGACATTTTCACCTGGCAAAGTTTATAAGAGGCAACATAATGACTGCTTTATACACAGGTTTCTACAGCCACATCTATAAAAGTTTCTCTTCAGACTAGCAGTATCTTATTGCATTGAACAGGAAGAAATTCATAATGAGGATTAGCTTGATTTGCTCACAAAATGATGTTATATCAATAAATATTCCTAACAGGATAAGTAATCTCCATGTCTTAGTATTCAAATATTCAGTATTGGCTGGGTGCTGTGGCTCACACCTGTAATCCCAGCACTTTGGGAGGCCTAGATGAGAGGATTGCCTGAGCCCAGGGATTTGAGATCAACTGGGCAACTTGATGAGACCTCGTCTCTATAATAAATAAAAAATTACCTGGGCATGGTGGTGTGTGCCTGTAGTGTGCCTGGAAGGCTGAAGTGGGAAGATCGCCTGAACCCAGCAGGTTGAAGCTGTAGTGGCAGTGAGAGTGCCATGGCACTCCAGCCTGGGTGACAGAGTGAGACTCTGACTCAAAAATAAGTAAAATAGTTTTTTTGGCCGGAACCGCCATCTTCCAGTAATTCGCCAAAATGATGAACACAAAGGGAAAGAGGAGGGGCACACAGCACATGTTCTCCAGTCCTTTCAGAAAACATGGAGTTGTTCCTTTGGCCACGTACATGAGAACTACAAAAAAGGTGATATTGTAGACATCAAGGGAATGGGTACTGTTCAGAAAGGAATGCCCCACAAATGTTACCATGACAAGACAAGAAGAGTCTACAATGTCACCCAGCATGCTGTTGGCATTATTGTTAACAAATAAGTCAAGGGTAAGATTCTTGCCAAGAGAATGAATGTGTGTATTGAGCATATTAAGCACTCAAGAGTCGAGATAGCTTCCTGAAATGCATGAAGGAAAATGACCAGAAAAAGAAGGAAGCCAAGGAGAAAGGTACGTGGGTTCAACTGAAGTGTCAGCCTGCTCCACCCAGAGAAGCACACTTAGTGAGAACCAATTGAAAGGAGCCCGAGCTTCTGGGACCTATTCCCTATGAATTCATGGCTTAATAGGTGTCAAAAATAAAAGATCTCTGGATTATAAAAAAAAAATAAGTAAAATAAAATAAAATATTCAGTATAGAATAGCAGAAACCTGTGTGCACATATGTTTTGAGCAGAACTTTTAATCTTGTTGAAGAATGGACATCCCACCAAGTTCTGGGGGGCTGCCACAAATGTCACATACACAGTTCCTTCAGGGTTGCCTGTGTCTCTGAGAGGCTACTCTTAAGTCCTTGCAATTCTGTGACATGGGTTTTATGTACCACTTAAATATAGGAACACAGACTGACAGAATGTGAGATAACTTACTCGAGGTCACACAGTTAATAAGTGACAAGAATGGGATGAAATAATTGTTCATTTACTCAGCATCCTCTGTGGACACAGACAGAGAAGTCAATGAAACTTACCCTGGGTCACACAGCAATTAAGAGCCTGAGCTACAATTTGAATCTACACATGCTTGATTTCAAAACTGCCATCTGCTCTGAAGTTATACTGTCTGTCTTGGCATTTTGTTAATTCATGCCATACTTCTCATTTTGAAGAAAAATCCATCTAATAATTGTGACATATAAATCTCCAAGTTGTTTCCTGGCCATGGGATTTGACTTCCCTCACTCCTGGGATAGGAAGCTTGTTTTTCTGCATCCAAACATTTATGCCTATAAGTTATATATCAGGATAGTATTTTAGCACTGATTTTTACCCTAAAACTCAGCTATAAAATATTCTACAGTATTGACAGGTTGAAAGTTCCCGGTGAATGTACAAGTCTGAATGGAAAGTGGGTTCAGGGCCAGGTGTAGTAAGTGAACAGACAGCTGCCCCCAATACTGTCATTCTGCAGTAGATTTTCCATAGTTCATAGTTCATAGTTTCCATAGATTCCTGGGTGTCTCAAAGCTACTTAAACTTGGAGATTCAGATTCATGACACCTCAATTCACAGAAACCGCATGTTATAGACTGAATCGTGCCCCCCTCAAAAAGATATTGAGGCCCTAATCCCCAATAATGTAATGGGGCCTTATTCTGAAGTAGGGTTTGCAGAGGATCAAGGCACAATGAGGTCACCCTATTCCAACATGTCTCCGTCCTAATAAAAAGGCGAAATTTGGACAGAGACATGTACACAGGGAGAACGCCACGTGAAGGTGGGAGTGATGCTGTCACAAACCAAGAAAGACCACAGATTGCCAGCAAATCACCAGGAGCTATGGAAGAGCCATGGGGTCGACTCTCTGATGGCTCAGAAGAAACCAGCCCTGCTGACATTTTGACCTCAGACTTTTGGCCTTCAGAACTGTGGGACCTCACAGTTCTGTGGTTGAAACCCTCTATTTGTGGGGCACTTTGCTATGGCAGCCCTAGGAAAAGAATATGCTAATATAAAAGCCAAAATGCCAGTGGGATAATCTGCAGTAAGAATTGTACCTGCCAAGGGGAGCATTTATTTGTGTCTTCTGTCCAGGCTCTCTACTCCACATAAGAAAATATGATGGTTGTAGACAGCCATGTTGTCTGTGGAAATTATGGAGTCCCTACTACCAGCCTCTCCTGTGGTCTCCTGCATTCCATGCTTTCTTGGTTGGCCTGGGCCCCGTGTGTAGGCACCATCTTTATGTAGATTCATTGATTGTTTTGTCCAAATCTAACTCTGGTCAGGACACTATTCTGTCTCTTTAAGTTTACAGGGTTTTTTTTGAGTCAGAGTCTCACTCTGTCGCCTAGGTTGGCGTGCAGAGGCACAATCATGGCTCACCTCAGCCTTGACCTCCTAGGCTCAGGTGAGCCTTTTGCCTTAGCCTCTCAAGTAGCTGGGACTACAGGCACTCACCACCACACCCAGTTAATTTTTAAATTTTTTTGTAGAGACGAGGTCTCATTATGTTGCCTAGGCTAATCTCTAACTTTTGGGCTCAATCAATCCTCTTGTCTTGACCTCCTAAAGTGCTAGGATAAAAGGCGTGAGCCACCACGCCTGACTGGTTTACTTTTTACATACTGATTTTCATCCAGAATAAATTGACTTTGTGCTTTGACACTTGTAGGTGAACCTTATTTTCACTGGGGAGGGTGTCTTCTGTTGCTTCCAGTTTTCTTATTGTTTCTTTTGAAAACTAAGGGTCATTCATCATTTAGTAAATTAGTATTCCTAAATACCAAGACTTGTCCTAGGTTCTGGATGTTTAGAAATGAACAAAACAAAAATCTCTGCTTTCATGGTGCTTTTATTCTAGTAGGGTGTGGTAGGCAGATTAATACTTTCCAAAATGTTCACATGCTAATCTCTGAAACCTGTGAATATGTTACCCTATATAGCAAAAGGGACTCTGTGGATGTTTTTTCTGGATTATCTGGGTGGGCCCAGTGTAATCATAACACAAGAGTTCTTATAAGAGAGAGATTGGAGGATCAGAGTCAGAGAGACATTTGAAGAAGCTATGCTGCTGGCTTTTTTAAAAAGTCTCACTCTATGCCTAGGCCGGGGGGACAGTAACTTGCTGATTGCTACCACAGGTTTGAGCTGCTAAACTCAGGCTATCCGTCTGCCTCAGCCAAGCTGGAACTACAGGCATGCACCACCACACCTGGCTAATTTTTTTTTTTTTAATTTACAGTAGAGATGAGGTCTCGCCAAGTTGCCCAGGTTGGTCTCAAACTCCTGGGCTCAAGCAATCTGCCTCCCTCCGCCTCCACCTCCCAAAGTGCTGGGATTACAGGCATGAGCCACCACACCAAGCAAGCTGCTCATTTTGAAGATAAAAGAGGCTTTGAGTCAAGGAATTCGAGTGGCCCCTGGAACCTGGAAAGTGCAAGGAACAGATGCCCCCTCCCCCGAGACTCCAGAAGGAAGCAGCTCTGCTGACACCTTGATTTGAGGACTCCTAATTCCTAGAACTGTAATGTAATATATTTGTGTTGTTTGGAACCACTTAGTTTGTGGCAATAGAAAACTAATACATAGGCGGAAAGAGGCAATAATAAATAATTGAGGAAAATGTCTGTTTTGTCAGTGGTTTCTGTGTCATGGACAAAAATGATGCAGGGAAGGTAGAGAGAGCAAGGGGTGGGTTACAACTTAAAATAGGAGATTGGAGAAAGCCTAACTGAGGGAAGGGGATGTTGGAGTCAAGACCTGAAGATGGGGAGAGACAGAGCCAGGCAGGGGGGTGGATGGGGGAGGGTGGCAGTATCCTAAGGAGAGGGAAATGCCAGTGCAAAGGCCTCAGAGGTGGGTTCCTCAATCACAACATTAGGGAAATTCTGGCCCAGTGTATTCTTTGTTTTGGGAGCTGTCTCAGGCATTGTAGGATGTTCAGAGATCCCTGGTCTCTACCCATTAGATGCCTGTAACACCTTAGTTGTGAAAACCGAATATGTTTTTTCCATTTTACCTGAGGGACATTGCCATTTTACCTGGGGGACAAAATGACCCTTGGTTGAGAGCCACTGCCGTAGAAGGCCCAGAATAACAAGGCTTAGGCATGCAACTCTCTGGGGTATCAGCAGGACACAAAGCCAGGGTATGGCACCTCCGGAGGAATACATGAACGCTTTGACATTCAGGGAATACACGAACGCTTTGCATTCAGGGAACAGCAGCATCAGCCTCACTGGGAATTTCTTAGAAAAGCAGAAGCCCAGGACACACCCCAGCCCTACCAAATCAAAACCTGCCACTTCACAGGATCCCCAGGGTATGTGGGATGCACATTAGATTGGAGAGGTGCTGGTTTGGAGAGCCCTGCGTGGCATCTCTCAGCTGCAGCAGTGGGGGACACTCCACCAACTAGGAGCCCAAACGTCTGGGGGTGCCCACCACATACCAGGTACTGGCCCCAGGAGCACAGGCTCTGAAGTCAGACTGCCCGGATTCAAACCCTCACTCTGCTGAGTAGCTCTGTGACCTTGGTACCTGGCACCTCCAAACCTATTTCTGTATCTGTGAAATGAGGGTAGTGATAAAAATAGTCCCTCTCCCATGATGTTTATTATCAGGGGTAAATAGGAGAGCCCGCCTAACATACTTAGCTCAGTGCTTGGCACTCCATAAGTGGTTCATCTTCATGTTTCAGGTCATCTGCCTAGCTGTCTGTCTGTCCAAAGGAGACAGCTGGTGCAGAAGGGATGAACATGCCTACCTCATGGTGCTTCAGAGAGGATTAAATGAGACGACTCTGTCAAGTGCTTAATTCAATGTCTAGTATAAAACAAACCCTCCATGAGTGACAATAATTAATATTGTCTGAATCATTTCTTTTGAGAAAAATGAGCAGTGGTGAAGGGCTTAATATGGAATGATGTTCTCAACTGCTTACTCAAAATTACATTCTTCTGGCCAGAATGCCTTTGGCTCCCCAGAGGTAGCTGTCAAACCAAGATGGGAGAACTCTCCCCTCCTAAGTCAAGCAAGGCAGGCAAGGCAAGTTTTAATCTTCTGGTAGCCTATCGGCACAGAGGTGGTAGAGAGGTTTCTCTCACACAGTAGCTCTTGTGGGGAGCTGCTCTTGCAACATCGGGGTCTGTTATGGTCTCTGAAGGTCCTTATCAGTTGAGAATTTTCAGCTGCAAGTAGTTGAAATATCAAGTAAAGGATGATTTATTTTTTGCATATAACCACAAGTCCTGAGGTCAGGTAACCCCAAGGCTGGTTACTTTAGCAGTTCAATGACATTGTGTAAAACCCAGGTTCCTTCCATATTTTTCTTCTACCATCCTCATTGTGTGAGCTGGGTCTGCTCATGGTGTCTGGATGGCTGTGGTCACTTTAGACATCCATCTTTATTCACTAAAATTCAGAGGTAGCAAAAGGAAGCTATGTGATCCCTGTGTCTCATTTTACAATATGAGGAAAATTTTCCAAAGCCCACCCATTGCTCTTCAAAAAAAACCTTTGCCTTTAACTTCATTGGTCAGAATTGTGTCACATGGTCCTTCTTAAATAAATTGCAGGCAAGAGAAGTGATTAACTTAATGGCTCAGACTAACCTCTCTTGAAGCTGGGGCCACCTTCCCTGAGAACATCACCATGAGGCAGAAGGTGCCCTCCAAGCAAAATCTGGGTTCTACCAGCAAGAAACATGACATGACAGTGATTTGTGTGGGTACAGTGTCTCCTTCCAAAGCCTTTACCCCATATCAGACTCTTTAACCCTTCATCCCAACATCCTAATTATCTTACAAACAGATGCAGGAAGAGCAGAATCAAGACCCAGAGTAGGTTTCAGAGGGAAATGTTATGATACTTCTGCAGGAAATTCCTAAGTGATTTAAGACAGATCTCCCATGTGATCTCCCTTTTAGGTTGATGGAGTCCATTTAGAAGCCGGGGCTAGGCTCACACTAGGATTCACATCCATCCCAGGATTTCTAAACAGTTGAGGTGTCTCAAAACCTGTGGAGGTACTAGAGGACTGAGACACCCAAGAGAGACTCGAGGAGAAAAAGCCAGTGTCAGATAAGAGGGGGGATTCTGACTATACCACATCAGCCACTCGGACAGTCTCTGGGCTTTTTGTCATGAGACACCATAGAGCAGACATGCTATTGAAATGTCTGCTGGACATTAAGAATGGGATAGACGCAGGTGGGGTCAGCAGTATTTGGGGCCAGCAGTTTGGGCCACCACACTGATCATGGCTTCTGGAAAGCCTGCAAAACAGACACCTGCACAAGGAGTCAGGACAGGAATGGAGAGATGGAGGAAGCACTGGACGTTAGCACAATGAACATTCCCCTTCCCCACACCGCCAAAATCTCAGAAAGAGCTGGAGAAGGGATTCTGAGGAGGGTTTAGAATTCTTCCAATTGCAGGTCTCAGGACCACATATGTTGCGGTACACATATTACTCCTAGTTTTACTCCAAAGCTCTGGTATGGATTGCAACTGTGACTTTGGTTGAATTCATGGCTTTCTCTTTGGTAAAATTAGGGATGTTTCTCACTTGACAACATAGCCCTCATTTACCTACTAGAATATCAGCCTTCTGAGGAAAAGCACCTTTGCCTATTTTGGGGTGTTCCCAGTAGAGATAGTGTCACAATTATTTGTGAATACTGTTTTACAGAAGCATTTTTTATGTGATAAATACAGCATCCCAGCAGGCTTCAAATTATACAGTAGGCCAGTCATGGTGGCTCACATCTCTAATCCCAGCACTTTGGGAGGCTGAGGCGGGAGGTTGCCTGAGCCCAGGAGCTTAAGACTAATTGTGCAATATAGTGAGACCTCGTTTCCACAAAAAAAATTAAGAAATTAGCCAGGTGTGGTGACATGCACCTCTAATCTTAGCTACTTGGGAGGTTGAAGAGGGAGAATTGCCTGAATTCAGGGGGTTGAGGGTGCTGTGAGCCATGATCATGCCATTGCACTCCGGCCTGGGCAACAGAGTGAGACCCTGATTCAAAAAACAAACAAACAAAAAATTACACAGTAATGTATAATTTCATCTGAGTAAAAATGGATTAAAACATATATTTATGAAATAAGTTGTTGCAATTGTCATTACTTACCATGATGCCGTTGAAACTGAAGTGATTTTAGTTTTAAAGAAACATGGGCAGCTGAAATTAATTGCACAGTGAGTTAGCACTTAAGGAGATAGAAACTGTCAGGAGCAGTCACCAGAAGAACAAGAATTCTGCAAACAAGGGATTGAAGAGCTTCATTTTCCCAGGTAGTCACTTACTGGAAACTTCTACTAAAGGTTCTATGTTCATAGTCTCACATGGAGAAACGTTTTCCTTTGGGAAGTCTCCTTGGGTTTACTCTACCTGAGTTGGAAGTTTTCTTACCAATAAAAATACAGAGGGAGCAATGCGACTACTTGGCCTACCCATGAAAAACAGGAGGAGATGAATGTCTCTGTGAGCAGAAGCTGGCACTGTACCCTGCCCTCCTCAGAGAGAAGAGGTTACATCTGCATTCCTTCCATGTGGTTAGACTTGTCTTGCAGGTTGCACGGTGCTTTCCCATCTATTACTTCACTTTTATGTTCAAAACAATCCTGACGGGTAGGCAGGACAGAGATTCTCAACCTCATTTCGTAGTCGAGGAATCTGAGGTTGAGAGGGATTAGATGGCTCCTTTCAGATGCATCCCGCAATGCAGACCCACTGACATCCCCCAACGTCTACCCACAGGGGTACAGCAATGCCCCTGTATGAAGCAGGGAGACATTATGTCTGATACAAATACTCTCCTGAAAGGAACACTGGAAACAAAATTATTTAAGGACAGAACCTGATACAAGAAAGATTGTCTTTTTCCGAACACTGGGATGTATTTTCTAAGGAGGGAAAACTGAGGCCCTGGGCTGGGAGGCATGGTAGCAGAGACCTGAGGTCAGCATGCAGGGGGTGGCCCTTTCTGTCATCAGCACGAGGATGGTAATGCGGGCCAGCAACACAAACCCTCCATCCACTTCTTCCTAGATTCAGAATCCCAGATTCCTTAAACTGCAGACCTTCCCAGTCCAAGAGCAGCAGGTAAACAGAGCCTCTGAGAGCCCAGCCTCTGAGTCCAGTGGTTCTGGGGTTTAAACTGGCTCCCTCTTTACCAGCGACTGATCTTATTACCCCCAATTTCCTCATCTGTAAGCAAAGATTAAATTAATTGATCTCTTGGGAAAAAAAAGATCAAGGAAAAAATAAGGTCAAGCACATGAAGCACTTATCATGGTGCCTAGCACATATTAAGCACTCCATAAAGGTTGCAATGACTATTACCATGATCACACAGAACTAACAAAGAATATAAACTGGGCTGTACCTAACATTACTAGGCTAGAGAAATTTTTTTTTTTGAGTCGGGGTGTCACTTGGTTGCCTAGGTTGGAGTGTGGTGGTATGCTCATGGCCACCCCAGCGTTGACCTGCTGAGCTCAAGTCATTTTTCTGCCTCAGCCTACCAAGTAGCTGGAACTACAGGAATGTGCTACCATACCCGGTTAATTTTTTTCATTTATTGTAGAGAGGAAGTCTCACCAAGTTACCCAGGCTGATCTCGAACTCCTGGGCTCAGGCAATCTTTTTGCCTTCGCCTCTCAAAGTGCTGGGATTACAGGCCTGAGCCACTGTGCCCAGCTGAACTGCGCCCTCTGCAACCTCAAACTTCTGGACTTGGCAATCCTTCCACCTCAGTCTTCTGAGTATCTGGGCTATAGAATACAGGCACATGGCACCATGTCCAGCTAACTTTTTATATGTATGTAAAGACAAGGTCTTAATACATTGCTTAGGCTGGTCTCGAACTCCTGGGTTCAAGCAATCCTCTCACCTTGGCCTCCCAAAGTGCTGGGTTTTCAGAAGTGAGCCACCAAGCCCGACCTGTTAGAGTAATTTTAACTAACAAATGCAAACCAGATGCCTGTCCCCTTAAAATTGTGTTAAAAATGCAACCTGAAGAATTACCTGTTTTGGTTATTTTATTCATGCCACACTGTCATATTTCATGTAGAAAACAATCATTGCTCCACTGTCATTAGGAAAAGTTGATACCTCGGATTGCACAGAAGATTGTAGCATCCAGAGAAAGCAACATCATATTCTGAAGATGTAGGTGGAGTAAGCCACACAGCCCTTTCATCCTCACTTTTCTTTTGGGGAAAAACATGAGATTATTTTCTCAGAAACCCTCCAGTTGGAAGTTCCTCTCAGAAACTGATGCAGCCCTACTCTCCTAAGTTCAAAACTGCTTCAAAAAAAATGCATGAAGTGCTCCTACGTCTTGTGCAAATTCTATTTTAAACAGATTTCGGCTGAGCCAGGGACAGCCAGAAGGAGAGAGCTGTTTTAAGGACAAGTGAGCATGTACCAGACAACCAAACGAGGAGAGAAAAGAAAGGCCTGCGTAGCCACTGAGGTGGCAAATTTCTTTCCTGGCAGGCAAATGCCAAGTTGTGGGTATCAGAACTGCATCAAGATGCAAAGGAGGAAAGAAGTTATTTAGCCAGACAGGAAGGGAGCTGCTAAATCAAGGACTGTCAACTTCTGCATTTGTTCTCTTCTCTTTTTTTTGTATCCTATCAGACCTTTAAAAATAAATAAATAAATACATATTTATAACTATTTATTTATTTAAACAGGATCTTGCTCTGTTGTCCAGGCTAGAGGGTAGTGGCGAGATCGCAGTTCATTGCAACCTCGAACTCCCGGGCTCAGGTGATCCTCCTCACAGTAGTCTTGAACTCATGGGCTCAGGTGATCTTCCTGCCTCAGCCTCTGGAGTAGCTGGAAGTACAGGCACATACCACCACATCCAGCTAATTTCTTAATTTTTGGGTAAAGACGAGGTCTTGCTATGTTGCTTAAGCTGGTCTTGAACTCCTGGGCTCAAGCAATCCTCTTACCTTGGCCTCCCTGTAAGCACTAGGAGTGCAGTTGTGAGCCATTGTGCCCAGCATCAGACCTTTTATCTTCCTCTGTTTTACACATAATATTGTCCTTCCTTGCCACCACATGACTGTGACATCAAAACAGTCTATAGTGCTGGTTAACAAGATTGTTCAAAGAGTCCAAGCTCTAAAGATAAGCTTGAAGGCACAGAACAGTAAGGCAAGGTGTCACTGATCTATGAAAAAACTTACCATGAGATTGGAAAAATATATGACAGTTGCTTAGGATTAAAATCAACTTCCTTGGTTGCTAGTGATCAGAGTGATGGGGCCATTTGTGGTTACTTTTCTAGAAACTGTAAAATGAACAAGTTATCTCAGTATCAAATGTCACTTGACTCCCCATGAATTTATTTGTTAAAACAAGGTTAAATTAAGATTGGGTCACAAAAGTTTCAATCTTTGCTTCTTTTAATTTCCAATACTTTTACTCATATGGAGCCACAGTAGTCTCTAAATGATTTTTCAATTATTTTTAAGGTTTTAGGGTTCAGAAACAGCATCAGTGCCCTTTTGAAGTAACCTAGCTCCTAATAATTAATTCCTGCAGCACTGTGAATGATAAAGTCGTCTTGCTAATTTTTTAAAGAAAATCCTCACAAATCTGTTTACTAATGTGTTAGTTTTAACACGTTTCCACAAGCTCAGAGCCATGACTCATCTCACAATAGTGATCTGGAAGAATAATAATATTTTGTCAATTTTCATTTTCATGGAAATATTTAATGAGAAATAAACAGTTACTTTATGAAATGCCTATTTTAAGGTTTACAACTAAAACTAGTTGATATGAATGAAGTCTTTCAACCAATATTAAGTGAGCACCTACTATACACTCAACATTAGGCTTGGCACCAGCAAAGAAGACCTACTCCCTGTACTGAGGGGTTCACAGCCTAGTGATATGGGATACATGAAAAGTAATGGATTCTGATACCTAATTCAGCCTTGTACAACTTTGGATGAGAAGACCACCAGAGATGATCAGAGTCTAGAGCCACTTGTTTGGACCCCATTCTGGCCTAAGTCTGGAGTCAGGAGCTTAGGTTTTAGCAGGATGAGGATAGCAAGGAAGATTGTAATGACCTTACTTAAAGGCCTGCAATAACATTAAATTGTCATTCATCTCCCATCTTGTTAGCAACCAATAACAATAATATAATAATAATAACAATAATATAACATAATAATATACATTATATTATTGTTGTTGTATGTTTTTACATTATAATATGCATGTTGTATATAATAATGACAATAATACTGGTACCGGGCTAAGCACGTCACCTGTATTTTCATGCTTCATCCTCCCAACAAACTTTGAGGTACAATTATGATCCCATTTTATATTTGGGGAAACTGAGGCTCACAGGCAAAGGAACTTGAGCAAGTCACGGGGCGCTAAGCACTTGAGCCAGATTTGGAACTGGTTCTTTTGGGCTCCAGACCTAAGAGACCTCATTGGGGTCTTAACCGTCACTTAGTAACTATTAATCTTGTCGCTTAGTATTTGCCAGATGTCTCCTGCTACCTATAGCACTAGTTCAAGGTCCTATTGGTTCTTGCCTGATCACTTTTTTCTTTAGAGAGTGAACTTTTTTCTCTGCAGCATTTACAGAATGTGAGGGTCCTACCATCTACTATTTAACTCAAGTCTCGTAGTACTTTTGTTGGGTTCAAATGTGATGGATATTGCCCAGACATTACCACTGTATATTAGTAAGTACATAGCTACCTCCAATTTTATATAACATTTTTAAAGTAGTTACCAATCCTTTTTTTTTTTTTGAAATAGGGTCGGGTCTTGTTTTGTCACCCAGGCTGGAGTGCAGTGGCGTGATCATAGCTTACTGCAGCCTCAAACTCCTGGACTCAGGGGATCCTCTTGTCTCAGCCTCCTGAGTAGTTGGGACTACAGGCACATACTACCACACCCGACTAATTTTATTTTATTTTTGAGACGGGGTCTTGCTATATTGCCCAAGCTGGTCTCAAACTCCTGGGCTGATCCTTCCAAAGTGTTGGGATTACAGGTGTGAGCCACAACACCTGGCCCTGTGACTGTTTTAATAAGCGAGAATGGTGAGGAAAGGCTAGACATAAAGGTCATTTTCCTCAAGGATTTGAGATGGCCCAGTGGGCAGGCACCCAGCAAGGGGATAAGCACAAGGGGATGAGGCTCGAGTTCTGATTTTAGCCTTTAAATTTTCCCATGGGGGTAGATCTAGACCTTGATACCAAAACAGCAGAGATGACTGATACAGCCCTAGAACCCATTAGAACTCCAGACACCATCTAGTGATACATCTCGTCATTTGGCAGAAGCCTAGAGAACGAATGAAGATGAGCAATTTGAAAAACCATCCACAGAAAGCATCCCCAATCATTTGATTGTATAAATAATTTATTTCTGTTCACAGCATCATATATGCATTATAAAAGGCTATGGAAACAAAAGAGGATGATCAAGACAGAATTACAGCAGTAGAAAGGAAAGCTGAAACCAGGGGACAAAGTCCCAACACCATAACAGAGAATTTGTGAAGAAAATTGTTATGAAAAAAATTGACCTCCCTGTGTCTATTAGAACACATTTCAAAAGCTCACTTGGGGAGGCCAACTTCCTTTATGTGAAACCCATTTATTCTCCAAAGGGCAGAAGGCATGACTTACGAGTCACTGACTGATGTACTGGTGAGACTCTCCCCACTGTGACCACTCTAAGGTGATTGTATATATGCTTCCTCTGTTGGGTCAGAGATGAAAGGGGCTACTATTAGGTCAAACATTACAGAAATCAACTGAGACTCTTAACTATTTGTTGAAACACCACAGGGCTTTACTTTACTGCACAATTACTAACAGTTGATTGCACCCTTAAGTATTGATAATGCAAAAAACAAAATCATCTCGTATCATTTTTAAAGCATGATAAGATTTGAACAGTGATCTTGAACCTAAGTATTGTCAGCACGAGAAGGTTGGTTACAGTATTTGGCATCTGCAATGTCACAAAATAAATATATTATTCTCTCAATAGTGTGGAACTACCAAAATGTCAAAGTGCTTAAGAAATTGTTGCATGTGAAGAAAATAAAGAAAGATGGATTTTTTTTTAATAATTCTATACAGAATCTTCAGATGATGGGACCAGCCCATTTAGAAATCAGTGAATATGCTGTCGATATGTAAACTGAAATCTTGCAGGCTTTTCAACATTGCTTAGCTAGACTTTCTCTACTGAGATTCTACAAAAAGACCAGCATTGGAGGGGTGCCAAATACACCGACAAAAGAAGAAAAGAAAATGGGCTGCTAGGTTTCTGCTTTTAAAAATTTTCATCTAAGAATTAGGTTTCAAGCAGGAAGTCAGAACTTCTGCCTCTGGTCCCTAAATTAACTTTCAGAGTGTACTGGACAATAGGTACGGATTGGGCTAACTATAATTATAAGCATGATCATGTCCAATTTCTACAGGCCTCCTTTGCAAAGAAATGTGTAACAGTGGGGGAAAATTAGAATTCTACCTGAAAACATGGATTCTAAGAGGAAATTAAAAAAACTGGTGAGTTTTAAGTTTCCCTTTTGATACTATGTTTCAGGGTAAATGACAGCTTCTGCAAACCAAGACTCAGTCCTGATTATAAAGGATTTTTAAAATTACATTATTAAAAAATATGTATTTCTTCTTCTTTCACTTTATCTATTTTCCAAAGCCTCTATCAAGTAAACTGTGAAGTGCCTGAGTACTGGTGACCATGACGTCACGTTTTCTTTCATCTCAAGCACTCATTGTGGTTTGCATTTGCCCAAAGTGCTGGTTGGCTCCGAAGGCCGGTTCCCACAAGAATGAATTCAGAAGGACTTCATCCCTGTGTTTTGCCTTCACTTTTGAATCCATGCAACGAGGTCAGCTTTTGCAACAAGGTGGGGTTTTATTTTTTTGGTGCATGACATCAAATACTCTAACGAGACATTTTTAATGAAATACTTAAACCAGATAGGCCACAATGAACCAAATTAGAAATCTGAACATGTCGCCACTTGCAGCGTAAAGGGATAGAAAAGGGCAGAGCAAAGTCTTTTTTCCTAAGGTGAATATTTCTAAGGTGAGTATTCATTTGTAAAAGTTTTTTTTAACATGTCTGAAAACCCATCATCACGTGGTTAGTATAACAAGAGACATCCCTTGCAAAAAAAAAAAAAAAAAAAAAACCATCTTGCAATTCAGCACACATCTGCAGCTGGTGTGCTCATCCAAACCAATCATTAGGCTAAGAAAATTTAAAATTCCACACATATGGGTCTAGGTATTTATGCCGATTACACAGTACAGACGGAGGTCCTGTATCCACATACACACACAACCCATCCATCATTTGCGCCAAAAGCCTTACCCTTTAAACACCTTTAACTATCCTGCAAACAGTAAACACATCATTTGTCCCCACCTCCAATTGTTTTTTTGTTTGTTTGTTTTTCAATTTTTATTGGTCTCTTTGTGTGATAATGACCTACACATGGACAGGGTCCAAACCATCTGGAAGATGTCTGATTCCAGGCCGAACAGCAGTTCTCATCAAAACTGGTCTTCTGTAGCCACCACAAAGCACCAGGAAAAGGGCAACTTCGTGGCCATTCCCAGCCAAGGCCAGCACAACGCTCCGTGCCCTCTGGCTGCTGCATTGTCCCAGGCAGTCCTCTGATGACCCAAACCACCACTTCGTTTGGGCCCAGAGCAGGACAAATGAAATTCAACAGGGGCCCGCCCTGTGACATAAAATTATTCAGCTTCCACAGCCCCTGAATGCAAGAAAAGGCGGCACCCCCAGGATCCCCCCAGTGACGGCATGCCCCCAGATGGGTACCCCCGTGTTCTGGGAAATGCATACCTCAGGTGACTCAGGCGCGATTCCCCAGTGGGGGCGGGGCAGTCTGAACTTATGGCCCCGCAGGAGGAGGAAGAAATCGCTTTTGTCTCTCTGACATCTGAGCCTTCTACCTGGGGCCGGGAGGTCGCACTGCAGAACCGGCACTTCCACGTCCCATCGCGGGTCCCCACCCTCTCAGTAGCTCTGGCGTTCAGACAAAAGGTCCCCTGAGCTGGGGGTGGGGGCAGGTCGAAGGCAGGTTGCTAAATCAGCCTTCACACCCAGGTTAAGTCACCAGTCCTGCACTGGGGTGCAGAGATTCCGTTTTAAAATTCGAAGCATCGCTTTGGTTCGCTGTCTTTGTTCGCGGGCGCGGGTTCTCCCTCAACCATCCGTCCTCCATCCGTTCATTCATTCTTGACTCTCGCTCGCTGGCCCCTCGCTCCCGAACGCTGGCGGGCGCATTACCGCTTCTTCTTCTGCTTGAGGGACTTCCTACGTTTCAGGATCATCTCATAGAGCTTGTCCATGCCCTCGGTGAGGCCCTCGCCGATGATGGCGCACGCCGGCTGGACGTGGTAGGTGGTGGCCGGGATGAGCTCGTGCAACGCCAGCTGCTTCTCGATCTCGGCCACCGGCAGCGACTTGGGCAGGTCCTGCTTGTTGGCGATGACCAGCAGCGGCGTGCCCTGGTTCTCGGCGAACTTGGTCACCTTGTGCAGCTCCGTCTTGGCCTCCTCCAGCCGGTCCACGTCCACCGAGTCCACCACGTAGATGATGCCGTCCGTGCAGCGGCTGTAGGACTTCCACAGCGGCCGCAGCTTCTCCTGGCCGCCCACGTCCCAGAAGTGGCAGCTGATGCCCTTGGCCGTGCCGTTGCTCAGCTTGATCTTCTCCGTGTTGAAGCCGATGGTGGGCACCGTGTTCACGAACTCGTTGAACTTGAGCCGGTAGAGCACCGTGGTCTTGCCGGCCGAGTCCAAGCCCAGCATGACGATGTGCAGGGACTGGAAGGCCGAGATGTTGGAGGAGATGTTGCCCATGGCTCCTCGCTGCGGCGCCGGCCACTGCGGC
>NW_007248086.1:196673-241082 GCF_000164805.1 Carlito syrichta | reverse complement strand
GGGCAAGCGTCGGGCATTTTTATGAGACGATCTACCCTTCCCACTCCCCTGCCTTATTTTGTTCCTATCCACTCTGCTGACATCTCGGGGTAAACGTTAGCATCTCGAGAAAGCACCCTCCACCACCCCACTTTGGGAACTGATGACCACCTGCCCGCAGATGAAACACTCCGCAGGAATGGTGGCACCAGGCTCCACATGGCCTAGGGCTCCAGACACTCTTGGGGGCTGAAACAAAATGTGTCTACAGCTTGGAGCTGATGGCACCATGAGTTGCACATATCCATATTCCCTGGATTCCACCTCCTATCACCTCAATTTAGTGGGTTTCTTCTGGTGTGTAAACACGTAATAAATGCACATCCTCTCGGTGCGAAGAAAACTGGAAGTGTTTTATGGAAAACACAGATCCGGGGAGAGTTGCTCTCCAGGGGAGACAGCCAGCGGCAGAATGGGCGATCACATCTTTCCAGCTCTGGCTTATGAGACAGAAAAAAAGGAAATGGGGTCAAGAGGAAAGGAAATGAAAATGTTAATCATTTATGAATAAAAACCACAATTTTGTAGAAATACTTTATCATGTTCCTTTCACAGGCTATGATAAACTATATGATGTCGTTCGTGCCAAACCATGTAAGGAGACCACATCTGTAGAAGGAAGGACAAGCCACCTTATCTTTGGAATTCTGTGGTGTTCGTAATCACGGCAGTCACCCACCGCCCAGAGTGAATCCAGGGATGGAAACAGAAAGTCAGGCTGGAAAGGACACTGTGGATCATTCCATCGAATGCTGCCAGATGAAGTAACTAAGGCCCAGACACTTGTGGCTTTGCCATGGTGAAACCTAAATACAGACAGACTTCCTCCTCCAGGACCAATGATATATGCTATAGCCTGAGGGCCTGCCTGCTGTCTTCCTCAGCCTACATCCCCCCTCCCCCACACTGCTCTCTTTCAGTGGGGAATAAAGTCAGCAACTTGAATTCAATTGCAAAGGGCAGAAATTAAGTTCAAATTGAGTTGGGCAAAAATGGAAATATATTCACTGACATCATTGAAAAGTTCAGGATAAGGGTTTGCTTCAGGCATGGCTTAATCCAGAAACTCAAAAGGAGTCTTGTGATCAGTTGTCTCTCCATCGCTCCTCTGTTTTTCTCTGTGTTGATTCTTTTTCCTACTGGCAGCCTTAGGCTCACACCCTTGGGTTAGATCCTAGAAGGAAATAGGTATATATCTTTCCCATTAACTCCAACAAAAACCTGGGGTACCTGCCTGGCTCACCCTGAATCAAGCCAGCTGTCTGGTCCAGGAGGAGTGAACACACTGACAGACGTGGCCCAAGGCAAAAATCTGAAAGGATAGTTTTCAAAGAAGAGTCAGGGATCTGTTACCAAAAGGGCAAATGATGGTGAGTAAGCAAAAATAACAGATGTTGGTGCAATTCATAACAATGTCTTTCAGTTATTGGGAGGACAGAATTTTGTGTTTGAGGAATGATTTTCTTGGATCTCTTTAAGGCCTGCCCCAGAGATAACCATCTTCTCATGAGACTGTTTTTTCTCTCTCTTTTTTCTCTGCCACAGACAGCTAAGGCTGAGCACCTGCCCAAGATGACCTTTGGTTTAGTAGCCTGGGACCTGGGCATTGGGAAAGGGACAGACCAGACTGGAAACCTCATCATCTGGCTCCCACAAGTGATCTTATGTAATACTCATTTGTGTCACTTGTTTCTACCACAGTCAAGACTTGCTTTTATTTTAGGGGTAGTAAGAGAGAAATGTTTTAGTAAAACATAAGATGTGTTTTCTTGCTGCTGTAGTAATTACTACCAAGAGCCTTAGTGGCTTTGACTACAGCCCCCACATTTTGCACCCCTAAGATGGGATTTAGCAATAAAGGGCTGTCTGCTGCCCAGTAGAAAGAGCAGATTAATAGGCATTAATAGAACCTTCCAGAACAAAGCCATTAAACAGCATTTCACCATAATTGAATAGCAATCGCCGTACCTACTAATTTCACTCACCAGGTGATAAGTTAATTTTACAGTTGATAATTTAACTTCTAACACACAAAAAAATGGCCTTTGGTTGAATAAACTAGTAACTTTCCTTCAAATATGGATTTCAATTGAAAAACACTGGAATTATGAAAAGAAAAGTAGTGTTTGCCACTCATGTCAGACATGCAGGGCCTACTATTTTCTCATAGGCATTCATCATGGCTAAATTCCACTGAGTAGAAAAGATTGGCTGCACTGTGCCACTTACTTCATTTTAATAAATCAGAATGAGACATTTATCAAAGAATAGCATGCACTTCTGTGCTGTCTGAGATGAATTTCACTTCCAGCAGCAGTGATATTTCAGGCCCTCTCCCTTCTATTCTGTACCAAGAAGACTTTACACGCAGAGAAGAATTCAGTTATTCCAAGAAAACAGAATGCAGTAACTTGGCAGTAGTTTTGCAATTGCTTCCTACAATAGTCTCGTTTTTTCCCCTTTAAGTGTTTAGAAATAAAATGTGCCACCAATTAAACGACTTTTGAGTGAGTCTGGTGAATAGAGACATAACTCGCATTATTATCTTTGCTTTAGTGAATTGATTATCATAAAATGCAAAAAGGAGTATCCCATCCATATTTGAGTATGGATGAGGATAAAGATCAGAACACAAGCATGTGTGCCCCTCTATCCCCTGCAAATACATGTATGTGTGGGGTTATCGCACACTCTGATTGGAAACCTGCTGTGGAACGCTGGGTTCAGTTTCACGGTGCCCACACTTGACTGCTGTAATACAGGAGTGCCCTCTGCTGAGCTTTTCGGATAATAGATGTAGGCCTCTACATACAGAGGCGCATTGGCCTAGTGCTTAGTAAAAGTTCAGTCCATATTTATGGAAAAAAATGAATGACTGAATAAACAGATAAGTGACTCTCTGACCTTGTTGTCTCTCTGGAGCTGTAGGACTAGCTCTCCCAGAGCCCCACTACTTAAACTGAGAATGTGCTGGGGCCCGTGGGTGCTTTGTTTGGGGCTTAGAGCTCCGGGGCATGGATTCTCAGATGCCAGTGTGGATCTTGTATGTGAGACCTGTGGAAAATGAGTGGGGTGGGGGCAACTAGCCCACAAAAGGGGATCTAGGAGCGCAGCAGGGCAGGAAGGAGCTTTACTAGGAAAGCTGTTTACAAAATCATGAATTGATGGAAGAGACCGGAAAATAGCATCCCAGCTGAGATTAGAGATGGGAAGAAAGCAATTCTTGCATCTAATTTGTAGGTAAGCATGGGCAGCCATAACTGGAAAATGGGGCTGGGAGTCAAGAATGAAGGAGGCCAACTAGACAGAGAAAGCAACAAAGCTTGCAGGTCCCAGAGCAGGTGGTCCAGGATTGAAGCCACTTATCTGGTAGGAGAGGCTCCTTAAAGAAGAGCCCACCAACACTTCCAGAGGCCCCAGGGCATGTCAGACCACCGTGTCTACACTGCTGCACAGTCACTGTTTACTCTCCAGGAGGAATGCCGGCATCAAGCTGTGTGTCAGTTGAAACCGCTAAGATGTGGGTGCCAAGGAAATTTACGGATGAGGCTATAAATTTGGGGGGAGACAAATGAAAATTTCTGGTGCTTTCAGGCTTTTGCTTGATTCAAGTGGTCCAAACCTGGAGATCAAAAAGATCCACTACTCTATTGTGCATTCAAGTTCATGGTTTTTGTTCTGTTCATTTTTGTTTGTTTGTTTGATTGTGTTTTTGTCTTTTTGAATCAGGATCTCACTCTGTCACCCAGGTTGGAGAGCAGTGGCATGATCATGGCTCACCACAGCCTCAAACCCCTTGGCTCAAGCGATCCTCCCACATCAGCCTCCAGAGTAGCTGGGACTACAGGCACATGCCGCCACAGCCAGCTATTTTGATTATTTGTAGAGACGAAGTCTTGTTTGTGTTGCCCAAGCTGGTCTTGAACTCCCAGGCTCAAGTGATCCTCCTGCCGCAGTATCCCAAAGTGGTGGGATTACAGGCATTAGACATTATGCCATGCCAACTTCATGGTCTCAATGAAAAAAAATTAGGGTTCCTTATTTTTCATTTTGCTAAGCAATAGGGCTGAAACAATTCAGATTCTCATCTTTCTAACAACCACTACTAGTGGTGTGTTGCATTGTTGCTGTTACTGTTTTTGGCAGAAAAAACTTTTCTCCCCATTCAAGTCTTCATAAATAATTATCAGTCTCTATTATATGCCTGAGATAGATATGAAAATGTAGACGCTATTATCTTTTCTATCGAGGTGATTTTCAGATATAATTCTTTTATAAGATTGTTTGAAATATCTCCTTAATATTTACATAGCATCTATTAAATGAATTTTTATCAAGGACATTAAGTCTCTAAATTTTGGAACTCAGCACTCAAGCACACAAAAATGACAGAAAAGATTTTTTTATGTCAGTGCCAGTATCCTTTCAACTCAGGGGCATGGGGAGGGAGAAAAGCCTTAGTATGCAAAAGTTATTTCTGGTTGCTTTAATAATCCAATCACCATAATTAAATTTCTACTCTAATAGCTACAGTGAAGAAAAAAAAAGAGTAACAATAAATATCAGATGATTAGAGAGCTGCACCATGAACCAAAAAGTGTTTGATGGAAACTTGGATTACTCGCATTTCCCCTGCTCCCTCCTCCGCAGGTGAACTGGGATGCTGATTCTCTTCATTTAATTAAAACCTAGTTGGCTGAACCCAAGAGAGTTGGGAACAATCGTGCTTTTGTGCCTCTATCAAGCCCTACTGGCTCTCTTCAGTACAGCAGGGGAAGACAGGGTATGTTGCCAATTCTCCCCTCTCTAATGTGTGGTCACTCAGGATGATTCTCCCCCTTAAAGCAACAGATGGCTTTTTCCAGTATCCTCTATGTGAATATGGCACAATATCTGAATAGAGTTCCTTGACTTGTTGCTGAATTTGTGGGAATAATAGCCACTTGTGATAATTATTTCCTTATGTATTACACTGTGCTTATGTAACCAGATGCTTTGCTTCATTCAGCAGAAAAAAATCCCTTTTATTCTCTTGCTCCCGCCATCCTCCAATCCCTCAGAACTGCTTTCCTAAGGTCATTGGTGACCAACAGAAAAATCCAAAGGCCTTTTGGTTTCCTTTTTACTTGGCCTCACAGCTGATCCTGTTGATCCCTCCATCCTTCTTAAAATTCTTCCCTAAGAAAACCACTGGCCTGGCTACTGAGCAGTTACTTTTCTCATTCTTTACCACTCTACATGCTGCCCCTAAGTTGCAGGACTGATCGGTGCTGATGGCTTTCTGAGATGGAAATGCTTGTAGGTTCAGAGTCACAACACCCACTGGGACCTCCAGACACATGCCTATGAAGCTGTGCTCTCTCCATGTCCCTGATCACGACTGTTTGAATTTGTGTGTGTCTTCTCATTAGTCACCCACAGAATGATGGTGTCCCCAGTGCTGGGTCTTGGACATTCCTGACCTCTCTTCTCTCAATAGTTAATTCCATTCACCTCTCATAATTTCTCAATCTCTATCACTGTCAAAAGCCAGAAGAGCTCAACATAGACTATTGAACTCAGAGTGCTCTCTCTCTCTCTCTCTCTCTCCCTCTCGCTTTCTCTCATTATATCTCTCACTGTCTGTCACTCTCTTACTCTCACTCTCATTCTCTCTTGCTCTCTCTTGCTCTTTCTCTCTTTCTCTTTCTATATACATGTATGTATGTATGTATGTATGTATGTATGTATGTATGTATATATCTATCTAGCTGGCTTATCTAGCAAGTAAATCAAACCAGCACTAGTTGATGTACACACTCATGGCCTTTTCCTTTCCTCTGCTCGCCCCCAACATCCAGCCAACCAAAGTCTAAATCAGAAATGACTCTTGGAATTAAATTGTGAGTACTTTTAAACAATCTTTATTGTTTTTTCTTTGATTCAAGGTAGTTGCCTTTATTTATGTCCTTAATGAATGTAGTATATACTCCTACTTTTGCAGTTGAAAAGGAGCAATCTTCACCTGGGCACAGATCTCTACCCACTCCGCTTGGATGCCAAGGAAGAGAGGGGCTCATCTGATTGGCTCAAACCTAGTATGTAATTGGGTTCCATTTCATTAGTGATCAATGAAGGGATGTGCTCCTAAGAGTAGGCTTGTTGTCTCTTTGCCACCTGTCATGGAGCAGTAGGCTTTATGGGATTAGCCTTTTTATATTCAGGGATAGAGAAGGCACAGCGGGCTTAGATCCTTGGCCTAAGTCACTTTCTTCAATCTAGTGTTTACCACAGAGTTCTAGAAACAGGTGGAGAAGGCTGGCCTTCAGCGTTACCTAGCATAATAAAGCAATACAACCTGGTCCATACAGGGAAGTGATAAGAAGAACCCAACCCTCAGCCTTTCACATGACACAGAAGGACATTCTACTAAACTCTTTGACTTCTTTGACCTCAAGAGACATGACCTTTAGGTCACAGTAGAGAAACCCTAAGGCAAGAAGAGACCCGAATAAAAAGGCCAATATAGAATGAAAGGACATCTCAGACAAAACAGAAAAAATAATAAAGGAGGAGAATTTAGTTTCTCTGCCTTCTCATCTTCCTTCTTTTTATTTTCTATATTTTTATTCTAGTCAAAGATAACGCAATTTTGTGGAAGATGTAGCCCCTTTTTTGCTCACAGTAGAGCAAATTTTTCTCTCCAGAGAAACTGGTGTTCAAGAGAACTAAGAAATGACAGAATTTGTCATTTTAAGTACTTTTTGATTAGGTAAAACATTCACATGATATGACATTCATAAGGAGCAAAAGTGTATTTGCTGAAAAGAAAGTCTGTCCCAAACTCCCTTGCTCCACTCACTGCCCCTACCACAGCTCCTCTCCTTAGAGGTGATCACTTCCATCAAAGGCTTGCATCTAGATATTTAATTACTATTTTTCAGGGAGATATACTTTAGAAGGTATTTATGCAGTATCATAAGTTCATTTGATGGTGGGTAGACTGGTAAAGCTAAAATATGGCCATGCAACACCAAGATGAAGTACTCCAGAGAGAAACTACAAGCTTTTTGTGAGCAAGAAAGAAGCTACTAGACCTTTCCTACTGTAGCTATGAAGACCTTCAACATACAGTCCAGCCTGCCCTACCCTGAGCCCAGTAGGACCTTTGCTCCTCAGAGCAGTTGGGAGGCCTGTATGCATTCCAGAAGCAGCCATCCCCTGAATGTCAATCTTTCTCCAGTGCACTGCGTGCCCACATCCCAGAAGACTCAGCTTCTGCTCCGTTCTTCTTAGCCACATCCCTGAAAACTGGCTAGCCGTTTAGAGCCAGACTTCCTGTCTCTTGCGTTTGTAGCTACAGCTGCTGGCTCTGCAGCCCTCCTTCATCCCATTTTGACCAACTGGCTCAGATAGGAGAAGCAAGGGAAACTAAAAATGGCATATCCAGAAAACAAGCTAGTGGTGTTCTAGCCTGTTAGACTTAGAATGAAAAGACATGATAAAGAAAAACAAAAGCAAAGAAATGAAAATAAACTTAATTTTTGTCATAAAAATTATCTTACTTATCGCTTCTTGAATTCTAGCTTATTTTCTTAACTTAATCTCCAGCCTGCTGCTCATGGACTCTGTCTTTGTTATGATTTTATCTAGTGCTAAGTGGGCAAGATAATTAAAAACAATCCTAGGTTTTTCCTTGCTAAAAAAGTCGTAAGTTCAAATGTGAAAACTGGGCCTAGACTTTGGGCAGAGTAATGATTCAAGAAACCAATCTGGAAATCACAAGTAGCCATAGGGACATAAAGCTGATGACCATAGGAGTCTTCCCTAAAAAGTGTTTATTCAAGCCAGAAACTGGCATGCCCATTCATAGCTATATTATCAAATAATCTAAGATACTTTCATGCAATTAAAAAACTTCAGAACTATTTTAAAATGAGATGAACTCATGGGTATTGACATGGTTAAGATGACCCAGAGATTGCTAAGTAAAAAAGGCATGGTAAGCCAGGCTCGTTGGCTCAGCCTGTAATCCCGCGCCTTTGGGAGGCTGAGGTGAGTGGATTGCCTGAGCCCGCGGGTTCGAGACCCACCTGGGCAGCAAGACCTCATCTCTACAATAAATCAAAAAATCAGCCGGGCATGGTAGTGCATGCCTGTATTCCGGCTACTTGGAAGGGTGAGGCGGAAGGATCGCCGGAGGCCAGCAGGTCGAGGCTGCGGTGGCCGGGAGTGGCCACTGCACTCCAGTCTGGGCGACAGAGTGAGACTCCAACTAAAAAAAAAAAAGCATGGTACACAAATGGTCACATCTTGATAAACAAATGTATGTATTTGTTTGCGTATGTATTAGATTTGTGATATAGTACATGAGAATATTTCCAAAAGACACATAAAGAACTATTGATAGTGGCTATCTCTAGACAATGGAACTGAGGATGAGGAATGGAAAGGAGTTTCATTTTTTATTGTAATTTTTTTTTAAAATTTGAATTGGAGTCTCACTCTTGTCGCCCAGGCTAGAATGCAGTGGCACACCCACGGCCACCACAGCCTCTGCCTAATGGGCTCAGGCGATCCTTCTGCCTCAGCCTTCCAAGTAGCGGGAACTACAGATGCACACCACTATGCCTGCCTCGCTTTTCTGATTTATTGTAGAGACAGGGTCTTACCAAGTTGCCCAGGCTGGTCTTGAACCCCCAGTCTCAAGCAATCCTCTTGCCTTGGCCTCCCAAAGTGCTGGGATTACAGGCTTGAACCACCACTCCCGGCTTATTGTAAACCTTTTGTGCTGTTTGAACTTGTTTTCTAGGTACACGAAAGTATCGTTTTTATGATTAAAAAAAAGTCTTCATTTAGCTAATGAATGTATGCACGCATACACACACACACACACATACACACCTGTATCTATGTGCAGATTTAAGAAGCCCTAAGTTTTTTACTGCGTTCTAGAAAGATTTAAAATAAATATAACAGCTGGGCTCGGTGGCTCAGCCTGTAATCCCATGCCCTGGGAGGCTGAGGTGAGTGGATTGCCTGAGCCCAAGGGTTCGAGACCCGCCTGGGCAACTTGGCGAGACCTCATCTCTACAATAAATCAAAAACTAGCTGGGCATGGTAACGTGCGCCTGTAGTTTCAGCTACTGGGGAGGCTGAGGCGGAAGGATCGCCAGAGCCCAGCAGGTCGAGGCTGCGGTGGCCGGGAGCGGCCACCGCACTCCGGTCTGAGCGACAGAGTGAGACTCCAACTCAAAAAAATAAAATAAAATAAAATAAATATAACAAGTGTCCACAGAGTGAATTAGCACATTGGCAAATGCTAACTCTCCATAATTAAGTGATTCTTGTTTGACTGCATGCGATACATAAAAGTAGCCTTCAAGCATGACCAAGGTGCGGGGCTTGAGAAGTACTTCCAGAGGCAAATTTATGGAAAACACCATTTTTCTTCAGAGCTGCTATCCTCCCACCTCAAGGTCAGGCTGGCAAGGTTAAATGAAACATTAGCATTTAGAAGTGCTTTCCCATGGAAGTAGAAGTGCAGAAGTTTAGCTCTTCTGAAACCTTTAACCTTTCGAAAAGGTGTAATACTGTCAGCATCCCAAGCTCATCTCAGGTTATCTAATAATTCTCTTCAGGGGTGACCCTGAAATATAAAACAGTGGACTGAAACCTACCCAAGATAGTGAAGACATTATGTGCTGTTACTAGAAAAATTAAAAATTATTCTTTCTGCTGTGTGAGCATGCAAATTATCTTTCATAATGACATTTAATCTACATATCATTAACACTTATCACATGAAAGGGTTGGGAAAAGTAGCATTCCAGTCGTGTTTCTGTAGGTAGTGGAGGACTGACTTTACACAAGGTTTTTTTCACTCATTCTGCACTGGTCTAGGCAAAGCTCAGCACAGCACTGTTAATGTGAGAATCAAACCAGGAGGAAGAGTTGGGTCTTCTATGTTTGGTGCATTACTCATGAATATCTATGTAAAAAAAGGACACCTTCCATTGTTAGAGGATGTATGTTATTTACACATCAGTCCTTCTGAGCCCCAAATAGAAGTGTTTTCAATTTTACCAGATGTGTACAATAGCAACAGACATTCATCTCTCCTTCAAGTCTCAATGCCTCTTGTTAAAGTAATATTTTCCAGAGAAATCAGTCTTCTAGACCATTTTAAATATTTAACAAAATCCTTAATGAAATTGTATGAAGAAACCAAAACATGTAGAATAAACATCATCGTTCAGGAAACAACGGCATATTCCAGGATAGTCAAACATGTCAGCATGACTGGTATTGATCTCGTCAGCTCTCTTCAAAGGGATCTTTACCCTCTTCACAATAATTTCAGTAAACTCATGATTTTATTTTTTTCTTTTTCAGAGTAAAGACCGAAACCAAAGAACTTAGCAAGTTTGATTTACCCATGGTCCAAATAAAGTTATTTGTCTCCTTTTCCCTTCCTGGAAAATTCTGTCATGATAACCAATAAATAGAATTGAAAATGCTGTAAAAAAGAGAATTCTCCAAGGCGCTTTTGTCTCATGTGACCTTATAATCAAATTGATGAAGTCATCGTTTCTATCGATTTTTAAGTTTTTTCTCTTCTTTTTTGTTCAAATCATTTTCCTTATAGACATCTTCTGTAACAAAGAATTAATTTTTTTTTTTAAACTTGTGTGTTAGACCACTTTAAATGGACCTAGGGTATATGCAAGGGGGAGCCCAGAAAAACCAGAATTGTTTTTTGCAGGGCAGGCCTCTTGTAGTGCAGGCTTCCCCTACAAGGTAAATGTTCTAGGAAACCACTGGCATCAGTACCAGCTAGCGTCATTATGAGAGGTTGAGTTTGGCTGCCGTGAATGTTTTTTGGAGATTCTTTCAATGCATTTGCCCATTTCATGATGGGTAACTTGCATGAACAACCTGCCCACACTGTGCTGAGAGTTTAACAATTTTTGACACAAAACAACATGACCTCCATGCCTCACCCTCTCTATAAACCTGATCTCACCTCAAGTGACTTTTTTTTGTTTCCCCAAATTAAAAAGTTCTTCAAAGGGAAACGTTTTGCCAATGTGGAAGAGGTGAAACAAAAAATGGCAGAAGCACTAAAATGCCTCAAAATTGACGAGTTCAAAAACCATTTTGAGCAGTGGAAAAAGTCCTCAATAGATGTATTGCATCAAATGGAGAGACTCATTGGAAGCAAGTAACTTTGAGAGAGAGTGATTAACATGGTGATTATCAGGGTCCTGGGCTTCTGGCCTGATTCCACAGTCCTAAAGGGCCTTTCCAGCATCCCCCATTGAGTGTGTCCACGAAGAGACATAGCTGCACAAAGACGTTTAGATGGGCTTCTTAAATCAAGGCACAGCTGCAAAGATCCAGATGGTCCAGATTGTAGGCCCCCTTGATCATGTGGATGACTATGTAATGGCCATGGAGATGCAGTGGAAATCAGTGAAGAAAGGTGTCTTGGTTATGTCAACCTGTAATTATGGCATTGAGTTCTTATTTAGGAAACATCCCTAAAGCCTTTGCCTGTGCAAAAGCGGCTCCAATTGGTATTCAAGCTGACTCTCAAATGGATGATATTTGTGATTTCTTGAGTGACATTTCATCAAAAATTGTGTCCCTGAAAAATTCAAATATCTGCCACAGCTAAATGCTTTTTTCTTTTACTGGGAAGATATAGGAGTAGAGAAATGTTTTATTTGTGACTCACACTTTTCTGGAAGGGATATTTGGTTTAGGTTTTAATAGTATTGCTCCCAGAGTCAGTGAGATATGGGCTGTAATTCCTCTCAGCGAGATGATGTGGGGTGAGGGCCAATGGCTCTAGCTGCAGTCTCCCCATCTGTGAAATGGAGATAATAATAGCACCTCTCCTGTAACACTGTTGGGACAGTATATGCGTCTGGGCATTTAAGGACTCCACACCAGCCTGGAGGATAGTAAACACTCCATGATATTAGCTCTCATCATTTTAATCTTCTGTCATATCCAATTATGTCATTTTTCTTATTTCTGTACATGCTTATTTTGTGATTTGCCTGTAAGTCACTAAAGTAGCCCTTTCCCATTGTGGTGTAGGTCAGTTTTCTGGCCTGTAATTATTTCAATAAGTGACTATCTGTAGATTTAATATAAAAATGTTTCCTCTGTTCATAAGAGGGTGAAGAGTTATATTCTTCACTTTTGACTAGACAGTGAGCATATCCTTATATGTGTGCTATCTAGTTCATGTTCCTTGGATATGTGAAAAAAAATGCATTATTGGACTTACATTGTCAAATTCTTTCTTTTTAGACCCCTGATTTTTGTTCACTGAAATCTGCAAAAATCATCTACATCTGAAGTCCTGAGTATAATTAAAAGGCTATAGAAGTTATTACTTTGTTACCTGTTTCACAATTCAATGTATTCTACTGCCTTTAATTTTTATATAAATGTATGAAGTGGAATGTGTGTATTGTGTGATGTGGTGTGTGTGTGTGATATATGGTGTGTGTGTGGTATGTGTTGTGGGGGGTGTCATGTGATGTGGTACACATATGGCGTATGTGTGTGGTGTGGTGTATGTGTGTGGCGTGGTGTGTAGTTTGGTGTGTATGTAGTGTGTTGTGCAGGATATGTATACAGTATATGTGTGTGGTGTGGTATGTGTGATGTGCGTATGTGTGGTGTGTGTGCGTTCACATGTGGTATGGTGTGGTGTGTAGTGTAGTGTTTGTGTATGATGTGTTTATGTGGTGTGTGTAGTGTGGAATGTATGTGTAGTGTGGAATGTATGTGTAGTGTGTCTGTGCATGTAGTAGGTGGTAGGTGTGGTGTGTGAGCCTGATGTGTGGGCATGTGTGGTCTATGTGTGAAAGGGGTGTGTTGTTGAGTGAAACATGGCCATTGGCTGTCCCCCATACCCCAAATCCTCCATTGAGGAAGTGAGGGGCTGTGTTTCTCTTCCTTAGGAACCACTCTGCCTCACTGGAAAGGTCACATACAGGCTGGATGGACCTTTCTTGGGTCTCTCACAGGTCCAAACTCATGCCCAGGGGCTGTGGGAGCTGAGGCTATAATGCAGAAGACAGTTAATACCATAGGCCTGAGACTGCTGTCTTAGAAGGGTCTGCTTGCAAGATGGCCCTTGGCTTGTGTCTGGGGACTTGGATTTAGGGAGGGTCCACACAATTCCCCGAGCTGATAAGAGAGACTTGCTGTGCACACTGTTTACACAAGCAATATGGTTTATGTTGAACACCTGGAAGTCTGAAGCCTGGGTATGTGCCATGCAAAGGTGTTATGTGAGCAACCCAATAAAACGCTGGGCACTGAGTCTCTAGTGAGTGTCCCTGGTAGACAACCTTGTACACATGTTGTCACAACTCATTACTGAGGGAATTAGGCACATCCTGTGTACCACCACTTGGAGAGGATTCTGGAAGCTTGTGCCTGGACTTTCCCCGTGAGCCTCTGGACTTTCCCCGTGAGCCTTTCCTGTTGCCAATTTTGCATCCCATCCTGAGCACCACTGTATGATGAGTCCCATGAGTCCTCCCAGTGAATCAGTGACTTGGGATGGGAGTGGTCTTGGGGACCCCTGACACAACCATCTTCCTTGGGGATGTGGAGGGATGAAGTGAGGGCCTTGGTGATTTCAAGGGACTCAAATACCCTTGAAAATCACTCCAGGAAAACATTTCTTCGGCCGGGCTCGGTGGCTCAGCCTGTAATCCCACGCTTTGGGAGGCCAAGGTGAGTGAATTGCCTGAGCCCACGGGTTCGAAACCCATCTGGGCAACTTGGCGAGACCTCATCTCCACAATAAATACAAAAAAAAAATTAGCCAGGCATGGTGGCACGTGCCTGCAGTTCCAGGTACTTGGAAGGCTGAGGCGGATGGATCGCCGGAGCCCAGCAGTCAAGGCTGCAGTGACCGGGAGTGAGCCATTGCACTCCAGTCCGGGTGACAGAGTGAGACTCCAGCTCAAAAAAACAAAACAAACAAACAAACAAAATCTCTTCATGCAAAGAGTTCTTAGGCAATCTCCGGGTCTGAGCAGGCAAGTTGGAATGAAAGACTCCCCCACTCCATTCTAATGTATCTTTACAACTAGTTCCTATAATGTTCTTCTAGAAAAATTGGGTTGCTTTGCACATAGAAAGTGTTAATCTCTAAGCTGGAACATGGAGAGGACAGAAGAGAGATTTTGGATGCTGACAGACAAGACACAAAGCTGTCCAGAGACATTAAAAAACCTAGGGAGTTTATTTTTGGAACATTTTAATATATGGTAATGCTCTTAGCATTTATTTTCTAATTTTAAAAACTAAAAGTATTACAATAATAATGTATTACTGTTATATTTAAAATACATACATTTGAAAAATTTAAACAACCATTTTAGCAGATTGTTAATGTTTTTCTTAAATTAAGCCTGAATATTATAGCTTGAACTATTTCAAATACTATGAAAACCTATTGCTCTCTACCTGCTGTCTAACAACCACAATCCCATCATAAAATCAACCTAAACATTTGAGAAGAGACATGGTCTGCCATTTTTGTTGCTGTTGTTGCTGTTTAATGGACAAACCCTTGCAGGCCTGGAATCCATAAGGATGATTGAATTCCAGGAAACATTAATGCTGTGATCAGCAACCACGATGCATTCCCAGTTGCATACAGTTTGGGTCATAAATGACTGATGGCCAAAAACTGCATTAGCTTATAAAAAGGCTCTATAATTAGAAGCATGCATGAGCATATATGTATATGTATGCACACATGTGCACGCATGCACGCATCCACACACACATCCACACACACCACGTCAATCCCAGAGTAGCTGAGAACACAGGTTCTGGAGTCAGACCTGAGTTGGAATCCTGGCTTTTCTACCTGTTGGCTCTGTGATTATGGAGAACTTTCCTAACTACCCTCAGCCTTATGTTTCTTCCATATAAAAGTGTACAATTATTCCCATATTCTGTGAGGATTCAATGAATCAAGTATCCAGGAGGCACTGTAACCATGAGAGGTGGGTGGGTAGGCTGCCATGTGGTCTTCTGGGAAGCAGGAAGTGAGTCACAAGTTCATAGACAGGCGAAGGTAGACTGAGGCTTCATGTCTGTATTAAGGAGTGGGGATCCCTCTGCCCTGGGTGGTATCAAGTTATTTAACTTCTATGTGCCTCAGTTTCCTCAGATGTAACATTGGCACAACAATAAAGTTTACCTCATGTGGTCTTTTTGAAAAACACATCAATTAATTCGCATAGAGTTCTCAGAAAAGCACCTGGCCCAACCTCAGCACTCAATAAATGTTTGCTACTATTATTACTATTACCCCAAAATATCTCAATGCCATGTGTTTCTGACATCTTGCTTTCCCAATTCCCTGCATACAATCTGTTTCCTTCACATCAAACAGATTGCAAATTTTTTTCCTGAAAAATAAAAATGAATTAAAAGAATGTAGTACTCTAGATAAGAAGGGGGAGAAAGGAGAGTTCCAACTGATGCACCAAAAAAGAACTGATAATGTAGAGAAGAAAGGGAATGTTGTCAGATGGGGATGAGAGTGCAGAAGGGATGTCCTAGACACCAGAAGTCAGGAAAAGCAGAAGCACCTAGACTCAAAGTATCTGGACCATGGTGAGAAGTACCATTCTGAATACATCCACTGCAAAGCTGAAGAGGATAAAATTCTTATTACATATACACAACTGATGTTCTTCAAGGACCTCAGTTTTCTTCTTTAGGTGGGTCATCTACAGAACCATAAATGTCTGGCAGGTAAGGATCATGTATCATCTTCACCTAGATTCCCTCCCCTCAGGGACTTGACAGAAGACTGGATGTTTAATGAGTGACTAATAAAGTGTTTACCCAGTATCATGAGAACTTAGGTGAAACATAGCAGTTGTTTTCCTTTATTTTAACACACAGCGCCCAAGACCAAAGGACTTATAGGAATACATGAGATGGTCTCCAGTTTCACTAGAAACAACCCTAGTGTATGGATCAATGGTCATTCTGTATTTAGCATCCCCTATGCCCTGGTGTGCACAAGAAGTCAACTTTGGTAGAAATTCATGACATGCATTAAGAATATGGTTTACCTTTGAGAGAAATGTTCATAGATCCCACATCTGAGTTTTTTGAGTAATTGTTATATGAGAGAACAGAAGGTGATGAATGTCCATGCTATAAAAAAAAACAATAGATGAGACTAGGAGACAGGAAAAAGGCAAACTTCTTGAACAATACCATTGTTAATGGATGCTTTCAGGTCTTTTCAAAACAAAGGCTTTGAATCATGTTCAGTTTGAGGACGAGTATAAGCCAACCCTCAAATGGTTTGAAAGTGAATTGGTGATTCATTTGTTCACTTTGTCATCCATCAGTAAGTAACAAATGAGCACCAACTACATATCTGGTTCTGTTCGCAGAGCTGGGATACAATGGGGAGTAAAGACAGCAGAACCCAACCTACTTGGGGCTTAGTCAATTTAGAACACAGCAAATGGTGGCGATGAGTATTGAATTAGTAGGCAGGCCAGAATTTGGCTGGAAATAAATATGCTGGTAAACAGGTAAGAAGGAGGAATTTAGAGAACTGCATTTTAGAATGTATGTTGTCTTAATCAATTCAGGCTGCCATAACAGAATACCATATTATGAGTGGTTTATGAACAACAAAAATGTGTTTCTTACAGTTCTGGAGGCTCGGAAGTCCAAGATCATGACCCAGGCAAATTTGGTGTCTGATGAAAACTTGCCTCCTGCTACACAGAGAATACCTCCTGACTGTATCCTCATGTGGTAGAAGGACCAAGGCAGCACTCTGGAGTCTCTTTTGCAAAAGCACTAATCCCATTCATGAGGACTCTGCTCTCATGACCTAATCATCTCCAAAAGGTCCCACCTCCTGATACCATCACCTTGGAGATTAGGATTTCAACATATGAATCTGGGGTGAGCACAAACATTCAATCCATCACATACATAAATATAAATAATTTCAGGTCAAATTTCTTGAACTGGTCCATAAGAAGTTTACTTAGAAGTGTATAATGTCTGAGTAAATATAAAGCATCTTCATGAGGCATGAATATAATTTGAAAATTTGAGGAGGAAAACACATGGTATTTTCTCATTATAGGTAAATTATGTTGGTGAATACAAAATTTCCACTAATTTTTATGGTGTCAAACAAAATTTCAAAGAAATTCCCCATTTGTAGCAGCACCTTCAGACCAATATCCCCGATCCCAGGGGGTATGTGTTTACTTGATTCTCCCACTAGGGTAGTTACTGGAAAAGAATCTGAGGAGACTTGTTTCAGGGTATTTTCCCTAGTCCTAAATATTCTGGTTCAAATTTTCATCTAAAGTAGTTTATAAATATAATCTTTGCAGTAGAATGACTGTGGCTTAGAAGATAATAACAGTTATAGCACATTATGTGTTATGGTATTCATAATGGTGTTAATGTAAACAAGACTTAACTGAGGTTTTGGTAGCTCTACACTCTCTGACGAGAACTTAGTTGCCATTTTTGATTGTTGTAACTTGGATATAAAAGCTGCTCCTCAGAAAACTGTCCAAATGGCATGTTAGTTTTCTTTCTTTCTTTCTTTCTTTCTTTCTTTCTTTCTTTCTTTCTTTCTTTCTTTCTTTCTTTCTTTCTTTCCTTCTTTCCTTCCTTCCTTCCTTCCTTCCTTCCTTCCTTCCTTCCTTCCTTCCTTCCTTCCTTCCTTCCTTCCTTCCTTCTCTCTCTCTCTTTCTTTCTTTCTGTCAGTCTCACTCCATCGCCCAGGCTGGAGTGCAGTGGCACACTCATGGCCACCACATTTCGACCTGCTGGGCTTCGGTGATCCTTCTGCCTCAGCCTTCCAAGTATCTGGAACTACAGGAGCGTGCTACCACACCCAGTTAATTTTTGATTTAGTGTAGAGATTAGGTCTCACCAAGTTGCCTGGACTGGTCTCAAACCCGCCGGCTCAGGAAATCCTCTTGCCTCGGCCTCCCAAAGTGCTGGGATTACAGACTGAGCCACCAAGCCCAGCCTGGCAGGTTAATTTTCAAAAGCGAAAATTTCACAAATAAGAGTCAACATTAGAGATGAGTGCAGTGGCTCATGCCTGTAATCCTAACACTTTGGGAGGCTGAGGCAAGAGGATTGCTTGAGCCAGGAGTTCGAGATCTGCCTGGGCAACATAGAGAGACTTCATCTCTACAAAAAATCCAAAACATTAACTGGGCTTATTCGTGTGCACCTGTAGTCCCAGCTATTCCAGAAGCTGAGGTAGAAGGATCCCCTGAGCCAGGAGGTTGAGGCTGCAAGTGAGCCATGATCGTGTCACTGCACTCCAGCTTGGACTGAGCAGAGTGAGACTTCAAATAAATAAATAAAATAATAAAAACATAAAAGAGCTAACATTAAAGTACACTAAAGTAATTGGTTTGGGAAACAAATTCAAGGAAGACAGGATGTTGAATGATCCAAATTCTATGATCAGGCCAAGCAGAGGTCATGCACATCTTGACTGGTAAAACATAGTATTAGCTTGCAGTGAACAGCTGAGATTAAGTCATTTGGATAGTTTTGGAAATAATGAGATTGGTTCAGAAATTGAGGGTAGAATGATGCTTCTCAAAGTTCAAGGTTCTCTGGTTAGTGGCGCCCATTGTGAATGCAGGTTGCCCTGATGCTTCTTAAATACACAACTTCCTGGGATTTATTCCTAATGATTCTGATCTAATATGTTTTCAGCCAGTTTGGGGAACATGCATGTTCTAACCAGAGCCTCGGGGAATTCTGATAGAGGTCATTATCCAACTATCTCTTGAGAAAACTTCATCATACTTCCATGAATCCCTGAGATATAAACTCAGTTCTGTGTGTTCATTTTCCTGGAGAGAGGATTCACATCTTTCTTTGGCTTCTCAAAGTGGTTCTAATTAAATAGTATTTCTGGCTTGTAGGAAGAAACCTCTGCAGTTGACAGAATAAGGAATGAAGAGTTCTAGAAATTGGCATGGTTATTTTAGCTCACGAATAGGAAGAAATAAGTTTGGAACTTAAAACAAATTAAAGGTTCTGATGAAAATAGAAGAGAAGAAGGTATTTTAGAGATGTCCGGTGTCTTCAGGATCCCTGCTCTGTCTCCTTGTCAACAGATGCACCGTTGTTATGACAGCAGGGAGGAAGTGTGAGGCCACTACTGGAACTGTTGCAAGTGAGTGACATGTGTCCCCACACTTACAGATTGTTTTTAATCTGCCTGAAAGACTGATCAAGAGGTCCAGAATGCTGTATCGAGTATAATGATGCACACAGAGATCCATGTTTCTGAGTTTCAGGTATTTCTTCCACTCTTTGGCTCTCTCAAGTGCTCTACAAATAGATGTCAAAGAAAGATCAAAACATTGAAGATGGCAAAATTTAATCAGGGCCCAAAAGGAAAAAATCAAAGGAGAAAAAGAGGAAGAGGGGAAAAGGATAATGCTTACATTCCTGCAAAATTGGGTTTCTTTTTCAAAGAAATGGTTTTATCTACGTGATCAGATGCTGTGAGTAGAGCATCCTGTAAATGTTGCTATGAGGTTGCTGTGCACTGTGAGGGATCTGCCACCTTTGTTAAAGAATTATAGTAAAAGGTCACCAGGTGAGGAGGCCTCTACCCTTGTGGGTGGTGTGAATTTTTTGTTAGAGGGCCTGCCTGGGCTTGGTTTTCTGCCTCCTCTATGGCTAAGCCCCTTGTCCCAAGCTCTTTCCTTATGACCTGATCTTGCTCTGATCTCTCTCCTGTGGGCTTGACATTCTAGAGCAAGGCTGTCTTGCTTGGAGTGTGCCTCCTATGCTCTTGGTTTTTTATATACAGAGCAGGACCATTGCACTCACTCATGCCCCAGCCCCAGCTCCCAGACCCTCAGCTACTTGGGATGTTGATCTGATAATAGGGTTTTAATTGCCCCTTGATGTAGTTATCCCTAGTTCCTGACTCTAGAGGGAGGGTCTAGCTGGTGCTTGTACACATGCCCCAGGGCTAGTGACCTGAAGCTAGAGGTACAAGAATTCTCACACTCTCCTTCTCTATGTCCAGGCTTCCAAAGTCTGACCAACTGCTGTAGCAATTTTGGGCAAATCACAGGCCCTAAGAAGATGAGGTTACCAGATAAGCCTCCTGAGATCCAACACCTCTGAAAGCAGCTTCAGTGAGCTGAAGAAAGGTAGGTGAAGGCTTATGGGCACCAGAAGGAAGAGAGAACCCATTAAGGTGTAGAACTATGAAAGGGCTTTTGTAGGAGCCATGGACATGGAGTTTCTCAACTCCTGCAGAGCCTCAGTCCAGCAGCAAGAGGACATGAGAATAAATCTTCCAACTCTCTCTCCTGTGCTCTGAGGTTCTTTTGTCAGTGGTTTCCATTGTTGAATTTAATCAGAAGCCAGGGGACAAGGGAACCTCAGTCAGGCAGACTCTAGAACTCAGCCTCCTGGGCCTCAGCTGGGCAGAGAAGGGTAGAGAGAAGACATGTATATGAGAGGGTGGATATGTGAGAACATGAATGAGAACCAACACAAATACATAACAAGGAAGGAGACAAGAGGCTGGTACCTGGTTGTGGTCATAGAACTTGACCCTGAATGAAACTTTTCTGTCTGCAGCTCCTGATACAAGGGTTGCTGGGAGTGAGTCTCCCCACTTCTGAATAGTTTTATGAAATAACTCAGAGGATGGGGCTATGGACTGAATTGTGTTCCCCTGCCTCAATTCATATGCTAAAACCCTAACCCTCAGTGTAACTGTATTTGAAGTAAAGGAAATCAGAATATGTCACCCCAAAATATGCTTTTTTGACACTGGAATTATTTTGAACTGAAGGCGATTAAGAAGTAGTGAATGCAGGAAAAGCTCTCTCTACCTTTTTCTCTTCTGTTTAAAGATGAGATATTAACTCCCCCTTACTAGAGATGACTCTAGACTCTTAATATCCCAGAGACAGCACCAGAGGAATCTGCAAACAATCTTTACCCTATCCATTTCTTCCCATATAATTACCTTCTCACAGTTGTTTGCTCTTGGAAACCCAAAACCACTTTCCTTGGTTCTGTCATTTCTCTATACAGTTATTGTGCTTTGTTTAAGATGCCATAGAAGCTGCAGTCCTGAGTTGCCTCTCTGAGCTACTCATCTCTGGGTACGCTCATGTGTCACATACCCCATGTACATATTAATCAACTTCTGTTGGTTTTTCTCTTATTAATCTTTTGTTACAGAGGCTCCAGCCAAGAACCTAGAAGAATGGAAGAAAAAGAACTTTTTTCCTCCCCTGCAAGAGATAGGGTCTTGGGGGGGGGGTAATTAAGGTCTGCTATGGTTTGTATATGTTCTTCGAAAATTCATATGTTGGAACCTAACACTCATTGTGATAGTATTACAAGTAGGGGCTTTGGGGAAGTGATTTAGTCTTGAGGGCTCTGAATGAGATTAATGCCCTTCTAGAAGAGGCTTCAGAGAGTTGCCTGGTGCTTCCTCCTTTCCCACCATATGAGGACATAGCATTCATTCACTCCAGAGAACACAGTGGCAAGGAGCCAACTTGGAAGCAGAGACTGAGCCTTTACCACACACTGAATCTGACAGTGCCTTGATCTTGGATTTCCCAGTCTCCAGAACTGGGAGAAATACAATTCTAGTCTTTGTAAATTACCCAGTCTAAGGCATTTTGTTATAGCAGTAGGAACAGGCAAAAACAAGGTTAAGTGAGTTCACAAATGTGGGGCCCTGATCCAGTAAGAGTAGTGTCCCTACAAAAAGAGGAAGAGCACCAGAGAAAAGGGCCCTCACAAGACACTAACATTGCCAGACCTTCATCCAGGACTTCTGGCCTCCAGAACTGTGAGAAAGTAAATGTCTGTTGTTTAAGCCACCCTGTTTGTGGTATTTGGTCATTAGTAAGCAGCCCAAGCCAACTAAGAACAGATGAAAACTTCCCAGAAGTTTGGTGTGGGAAAAGCTGGAATTTGTCTAATGGCAAAGTAATAGAAAATGAAGGTCCTTTATTGACAAACCCTCTGGCACATTCTCTTAGAATTCTAAATCTTTCTCTCACTCTTTGAAAGGATTCCTATAAGTGATTTGTGTGATTTCCCTAAAATAGACAGGACTCAGTAATGAAGGAGGCCTTTGGGGCAGGAAATGTCCAGTCACTTTGCAATTGGTGTAGTGCATCTATGGTGGACACAGAAAAGGAGTTATGGTTAGACAAAGGAGGTGACTCTTTTTGAGTTATCTGATTTTAACACCAGCTTTTTGGTTGGGCAGCCCCAAATGACATTGCAGCCCCACCAGGGGAATGACCACTATGGGCAGCCCTCCCTAGAATATCAGCTGATCTGAATTGGCATCAGGTTCTAGCTACTGCTGCTGGAGTGGTCTGGCATGAAACACGACGACTCGTCCATCAGCAGAGCCTGTCAGATCTTGAACCATGTGCAGAGGGTCTTCAAGGTGTCCTCAATGGATAATAGCACTGGGTTGCCCAGGGATAACTGCTTGATAGCTGATGGGTACCTGGGCACTGGGGCCGCCTTTCTTGGGCCTTCTTGTTTGGGACTTATATTTGATACAGTGTCAATTTGAACAATTCATCAATATCTTGATAATATAACAGATTTATTCTGATTGAGTCATTTGAACCTCTTATTTTTACCTCAGTTACTCTGGGGAAAATAACTTTTCATCTCCTGTAGTTACCCCTGGGTAACTTAACATAAACCATGCATGTGCCCTGTGACCAGACATCCCAATTTAGGGGGGAAAAAAACCCTACAACTATTCTCACATGATGCAACAACAAAAGGATACTATGAATTTTATTCATATAAATTCCCTGTGATAAATGTCCCATGATGAACTCAATTTGGGTTAGATATGCTATTGTTTTAAAATTCTTCTTAACTCTTTTTGCTAAGAGTGTATTTAGGATTTTTGTTTCTATTTTTGTGAATGTGGTGAGTGTAGAGTTTCTTTTTTTGCATTGTCTTAGTAAGTATTCGGTATGGGAATTATGCTAGTTTTGTAAAATTTATTGACATGAAGAAAACTACAAGACTTTACTGAGAGATAAAAAAGAAGGTTTGAATATATAGACTGAGATATCTAATACTGGATAAGAAGAGAATAAATGTTTAATGTTAATTCTTTTCAAATTAGTTTTTTAGAGTTAACTTAGCCTTGATCCCATTGAAATTATCTTTCAGAGCCGGGCTCAGTGGCTCAGCCTGTAATCCCGCGCATTGGGAGGCTGAGGTGAGTGGATTGCCTGAGCCCGCGGGTTCGAGACCTACCTGGGCAACTTGGCAAGACCTCATCTCTTCAATAAATCAAAAAATTAGCTGGGTGTGTTAGCGCGGACCTGTAATTCCAGCTACTTGAAAGGCTGAGGCAGAAGGATCAGCGGAGCCCAGCAGGTCGAGGCTGAGGTGACTGGGAGCAGCCACTGCACTCTAGTCTGGGTGACAGAGTGAGACTCCAACTCAAAAAAAATAAAAAATAAATTACCTTTCAGGATTTGATAAGATAACTATAAAATACATATGGAAGAAAAAATTACAGATAAGAAAATTTTGCCATGCTGAGTTCTCAATGTATTTTGTAAATAGTACAGTGTATGGATTTAATTTTTTAGTAGATAATTTTTCTGTATTTTCCTAAGTTACTAATCTCACCTCATACAAGGAAATTGTCATGGTGGTCAGGGAATGTGACCTGTGAAGTTTCTGCTTTTGGGAATTCAATGAATTTTCTTTATTGCTAGAATATAGTCACTTTTTATGCATGCTTCTTGTATATTCTTTGTAGGTAAAAAGTTTGAGTCATGCTACAAAGATAGATGGATAGTTTACTATTTAAAAATGTGAACTCTACCATATTTTTCTGTGTGTTCTTTCTACTTGTTCTGTCATAAAGTGACAGCTGTATACGAAAAGCTTTCACTACAAACCTGGTTTCCATCAAATTCTCCTTGTGCTTTTGAAATCTTTGCTGTATGATTTATAATTGATTTAGATGTAAAGATTTACAGCCTTGAGCCCTTCCATTTATGCTGAATCTTTTACAAATATAAAATTATGTCTTCTGACCTATTTAATGCTTTTCCTCTCTTTTTCTTTGGCTTCTCTTGAAACATTTTTATTCCCCTTCCTTTTCATTTTAATTTGCCAAATATATCTTTGCCTTATTTTTTATTTTTAGCCTTTATGAGTCTTTTTATTTTTAGATGTGCCTTATAAGCAGAATATCTTTAGATTTAAGGAGAATAATCTTTGTTTGCCCGTTTGAAAGAAAGTTAATCCAAGTGCACTTCTCGTAATAATGAATAAATCTGATCTATATATATTATCTTTATATTTTACTCTTTTAGATAAATTTGGATTGACCTTAGTTTTTACTTTCTTTTGCAATATAAGGGATGTTTTGCTTGCTTTAATTTGTGTGTGTGTGTGTGTGTGTGTGTGTGTGTGTGTGTGTGTGTGAAAGCAGGATTTATTGAGAGGACAGGAAATCTCCCACAGTGGGAGGGGCTCCCAGGGGGTTACCCTGCTTTAATATTTTATAGTTATTTAAGGGTTGGCATCATCAGTTTAATTCCACCAATCATAAATTTAACAATTCACCAAAACCTTTTTTTGGTGGTTTATTTTTGGTTTTGTTTTGAGGCAGGATTTCATACAGGCTGAAGTGTAGTAGCAAATCACAGCTCATCACAGCCTCAACTTCCTGGGCTCAAGCGATCCTCCCACCTCCACCTTCTGAGTAGCTGGGACTACAGGCACATGCCACCATGCCAGCTATTTTTTTTTTTTTTTTATTTTTTGTAGAGATGAGGTTTTTCTATATTGCCCAGGCTTGGCTCAAGCAATTCTCCCACCTTGTCTGCCCAAAATGCTGAGATTACAGGCATCAGCCACGATGTCTGGCCTACCAAAATAATTTTCAACATTAAGTCAACTAATAAGTAATGTCCGTACATCACTCTTTTATTTGTCTTTTCTGCTCTCTACTTATTGTTCCCTTTTTTCTCTCTTTATGCTATTTTATGTTTGTTTCCTGAGCCTGGACAGGGATAAATCCTTGGGGTAGGCACTGTGGAAAGCCTGGCAGAAACTGAACAGATTCTGATGATAAGACGGGGTGCCATAATGTTTTAACAGCTGCAGGTAAACCTCACTTTTGCCTTTTCCCAACTGGGGAGAAGCTGTGATAAGTTGCAATACCACCTTAGAAAAACACTAGCCTGACTATGGCCAAAAACCATTCACCCTAGTTGTTTGCATTCAATACGAAATGCAAAGAAAGGTGTACAATAGTCTTTGAGCTAATCTGTAAGATGGCCCATGGGAGATTGATGTGCTTCAGGCTTTGGATGCGGTGAGGAGCCAATATGTGCCACATGGCAGAATTGTGCTGACCCTGAGGCCCCAGGAAGGAGTCAACATAGATATACCTGACCTTAAGAGCATTTGGTCTACCTGGAGCAGTCAAGTGCTGGGCAATTGCACTCCAGTCCAGCATGGGCTGAGCAAAGCAAACACCGGAAGGAGTAGCCTACCCAGATGTGAGTGAGACCTAAAGAGTGGGGCAGTGTAAGCCATGCTGGGGGCTGGAGGACAAGAAAGGAAGAATGTTGCTGACAGAGGGAACAGCAGGTGCAAAGGCCTTGAGCAAAGAGACAACTAAAAGCTCAATGTTCCAATCCAGATGCCCATTGAAAGTGGACTGGATAAAGAAAATGTGGTACATATACATGGTGGGATATTATGCAGCCATAAAGAAAAACAAAATCAGGGTCTTTGCAACAACACAGACACAGCTGGAGACCATCATACTAAGTGAATGATCACAGAGCTGAATATCATATGTTTTCACTCATAAGTGGGCCCTGATCAATAGTCACATGAGCACAAGGGTGGGAAGGGCAGATACTGGACAATCCTAGGGGAGGGAGGAGGGATGGAGGGCACACACACACTGGGTACCAGGTCCACTATCATGGGGAGAGGGGGCCTGCTAGAAGATCAAACCTCACCTGCACACAATTTGCTTATGTAGTGATCCTCACATGTACCCCCACAACTCTATAATGAAATAAACTTAAAAAATAAAAAATTTGGTATTCTAAATGGAGAGAACCAAGTGAGGTTCTTGGATGCAGACAACAGAAACTGACACTGGCTGTCTTAGGCAGAAGAGGCATTTCCTGGACAGTCATTGAGAGGGCTCAGAGATGCCAAGGATGGCTGGACACCCACGCTGGGACAAGGTTTGGCCAGGTTCAAGGGGCTGGGAGCTCAGACCAAGACCAAGTTCACATGGCATATTGTTAACTGAAGGATAATGTTGCTGAGAGCATGACCACAGGACCCTGGAGGCCACCAACTGGACTGGATCCTGTTGTTGCCTCCTGGATTTTAGTGCCACTTGCTCCGGGGTCAAATGTTGGTGCCTGCACTCCATTTGCCAAGCCTTATGCCCTTGCACAGGCTGCTTCTGTCCAGAGGAAGGGGCACCTTTGCTCATTTGCAGGGAAGCCTGGAACAGGACATCTGGTTGACTGAGCCCAAATCATACTGCCCCAAACTGCCAGGGAGTGAGCAGATCCAGCATCCAGATTTGTGGGGTCCCACAGTGAGAGGTGGGTGCTGGCTCCCACCCAATCTCCCACTGTGGAAATTCACCAAAGAAAGAGAATTCAGCAGTCAGTCAGGCATCCAAAAAAGGACAACTGTCCTCTGCAGCAGGAGGACAGAGTGCAGAGGGAGGGGCTGCAGTGACAGATGAAGCTAGATTGGAGAGCAGGTTGTCCTTTTGAACTTCATGAGCAAAATCATGGGCTTTTCAATGACCACAGGGGAGGGTAATTTTGAACTGGACCACGAAATTGTGAAGCCAGCTGTCCTGTCCCCTCCTCATGTGTGGCAGGTCATTACAAATGGTTCTGGGCAAGGAGGGTTGCCTGCCGAACTGTTGGAGACTTTTCCAACAGCCTCATTAGAATGATTCCTCAGGGGCTGTCTATTCAGGAACTGACCCAGTGTGGCCTCTCTTCACCCAGGGCCTGCAGGGAAGGAGCTGGGGACCCACAGCTGAGGGCAGCAGTGCTAGAGGTCTTCACACAGTGTCTGTGGACACAGCAGCTGTGAGCAGAGGGTGCTGTCACTTCTGTGGCTCACAGGGCATTGAATTTGAACTTAGAAAATCTGTTTCTGTATGTGTTTCTATGTAGGGAGAAGGCATACAACTCAGGGCTCAGAGATTAAGCCACCAAAGTCAGAAAGTACTAGTAAAAGGGATATCACCAATGGGCTGGTTCACCAGGGCTGGCCCTTCTGTCTGGAGCCTTCCCTGCTGGACTGTGAGTAGGGACCATTATAGGGGTGCAGGGAGGCAGCAGGGTCGCTGACCACACCACCCGGCCATAAAGGACCTCACCTTTAGATTAATCTTCTTCAAGTCAGAGATTATATACCCAGTCATGGACCAGCAGAACCAGAGACGAGGGATGACGTAGCGTACCACACATCTTGTCACTTAACTACACTGCCTTGTGACCAGCATGTTTCATATGCTTAAACAAATCTGTACTACTATGCAAATAATTTCATAGTAATTTTTTGGTGTTAAAGGCATTAATTTGTCCCATGTAGACTTGTGAAATAGACTGCAAGCATGGTAACCCTCTTCTGGCATTTTTAAAAATCTTTTTTTTCTTTTAACATTCAAACACTGGAAGTACTCTGGGTTTGTCTGAGATCCAAGGGGGCCTGGCCTGGGTGAGGAGGGCAGGTGGGTAAGGACTTGACCTTCCCAGCAGTTTTCCAGGTCACCAAGTCCCTGACACTTGCAGACAGAGTAGGCCTCCAGAGCCCCTGGGAATTCTGGGTGAGAAGTCAGAGGGTTTCAGAAGCCTCAGCTGCCCCAGGATGGAAGACCTCTTAGGATCTTGGTATATTTGAAGGGATCCTTGAAGAGAGGTGAAGGGGACATGTATTTAATTGACTGAAACTTTCTAGGACTTCTTCCCCAGAAGTTTATAGACTAGGAAAGCCCAGATGGGGAAGTTTCCTTCCGTTCTGAAAAACTCCAACCAAGTCATGGGTGTCACCAGCCGCTTCCTTACTCAGAGTACAGACCTCTATGCCTTCTTTTCTCATCCATGTTGTACTTGCACTTGAGGGCTCCTGTGCTTTCCTAGGAGAGGATGTGGCTTGTCCCCTTACACCTCCCTTCTCAGCACTGTTGAACAGACAGGTTTCAGACCTACTGTCCTTGACCCCAAATACTAAGTCATGTTGTTTTTGATATGGAACACCCAGTGGGGGTACAGGAATTTGTTGAGCAATTGAGCAACAAACAACCCAGGAATTACACCCAGCTGCTACTGCTGATGTGTTCGTACTAGTGGTTTTAAGACTTTCCTCCCTCCCTCCCTTCCTCCCTCCCTCCCTTCTTTCTCTCTCTTTCTTTTTCATTTGAGTCGGGGTCACACTCTGTTGCCCAGGTTAGAGTGTAATGGCACAATCACGGCTCACCACAGCCTCAAACTCCTGGGCTCAAGCTGATCCTCCCACCTAGGCCTCCCAAAGTGTCAGGATTACAGGCATGAATGACTGCACCCGACCCTTAAGGGTTTTCAAGAAAACAAACGATTCCAAAGACACTTGTATTATCATGAAGATCATAGAGCTGCAGACACTGTTGGTTTGGGGGAGTGGTAGGGATAGTAATTCAGTCTTTTTCTTTTGAAAGAAAAGGTGAAGAAAGAGAGAGAGGGGAGAAAGGAAGTGAGGGAGAAGATGAAGGAAGGAAGGAAGGAAAACACTAATGCAGAGGACAAAGGCAGATGTAAAATCTATCCACAAGCAGCAGAAATGTGTTGATGGAGCAGTCAAGCATCACCTCCCATCTTAGAACATTTCATCCACCTTGGGAGACATTTATGTTTGGGTATTTTAGAAATAAAAAAAAGAGGGTGTGCACATCTCCTTGGTCCCCCCTTCCTCACCACCAAGGCGTTTTCATGGAGACTGCTCACCCGGTTTGCAAGCCCAGGAGTTACCATGGCAACCCAGCAGCCTCCTTCTGCTTTGTAGGAAGGAAAGATGGCTGCCGATTCTGCAGAATGCTTGGGAAAATTTAGAATGGGGATAGGCACAAGCTTGCAGGGAGTGGGAATAGATGAATTGAACATGTTAGAGGTACACCCCACATCTGTGAGCCAGGCTAGAAAACAGCATTCTTTTGACTTGTGAGCTCTTGGAGAAGTTTTCTAAAGGACGTCTTCAGAAGGGAAAACCCTCCCAGCACCCTTGGCCTAAGGAGACAGGTCTCCTTTGTGTCTCCTTTCTCCATATGTCAGAATGGTGTGTTTTCCTTTTATATATAGCTAGGTGAAGAAAAAAGTTTAAAAACTTTTTTTGCAAATACAAAGTAGTGCACAAATGCATGTTGGTTGTGGGAAGGAGTTAAAGATATATGTTTTTATATCTAAGTTTATTGTATATATGTAATTAAAATAGATACATAGAGTGTAAACATGAAAGCATCCTCCAACATCCTTTGCTACTCTCTGTGTTCCATGCAGCTGGCATCTCTGGATCCCTCCACTGTGCATACACACATGCACACACACTCTGCATCCCCTCACACCCACTTCTGTGCCTACTTTGCAAGAGTCGAGGTTGAAGCTCTGTGATTCTCAGTTCTGCTTTGGTGGGTTAGCCTGGTCACAGGGCCAGAGGAGCCCGAGAAGGGGGAGAAAGGCTAGTGTGGGATCCGGGCTTTGGAGCAGAGCGTGTGCACCCAACAGAGGCAGAAACGCAGTCCAGGAAAAATATGGTGCAGTTGGAGGTACAATTTTGTTTCCAGGGGACTCTGCACTTCTGGTTGCAACGGGAGACTCTACGGCCCTCTGAATCTGTTGCCAGATGGTCTGCCCCAGCCAGGCCTGAGTGCTGGGGCAGGAGCTGAGTGAGCAATGTGTACCCAGCAGCACCCAAAGCTGAGGCGACTCTGGAAAGCCCCTCCTGCCCGCTCCCGGTCCACTCCTCCCACTCAGCTGCCTCTCAGGCCTTATCTCCCTACAGCCATCTTCAGAACCAGGTTCTCAACTCTTGTTTCTCAGTCATAAACTTTTTCATCTAAGAACAAGTCCTACCTTAGTTTCCCTTGGGTCTGCAAATAGGCACAGATAAAACTGTGGGTAATAAAATAAAGCTGTGACCCCTGGTAGACCTGGGTGATTCCATGGAGGCAGAGTCCATGCTAGCCAAAAGAATCTAAGAGGACTTTACCGGCTGATGATATTTGCCGGATGTCAGATACCGAGGCACAGGTGCCTGGAACCTCACTCTAAAGGTGGACACTCTGATGAGGCTGATAGTGTACCCTTTTCTCCTTGGAAACACCTATAATATCTTTTTAGTTCCAGCTGCCTCCCCTTACGGAAACAACAGAGGTGCCATCAGGGTGGAGCCAGCTAATGAGGGCTTACCTGAGCACAGAAGCACTGCAGGACCCTGGTTTACCAGGGCTCTGGTAGTATCTCTGGGACCATCCTGTGTCCAGCACCAACTGATGAAACAAATGATAACATGGGTTCTACTTAACAGCTAGGAAAAGGCAGAAAGCACCGCATTCTAGGACAAGACAAGAAGGATTTCAGACTATCCCCTTGAGCAGCTCTGTGGAATGGATCAGAAAATAGAGGGTGACAGAGGCTGCAAACTCACAGAACACGTAGGGCAGATGGGGACATGACTTCCTGCAAAGGAGCTTTGTTTGAGACCCCTGCCCAGAAAGGCTGTCCTGAGTTGACGGAAGCCAACGGCAACAAAATGTCTTATCAATTTTGTTTCACCCTCAGGAAGTCTCTGTGAACTTCAGATTAGAGTCACTAAGACGTCTATCGGTCACTGTTATCCCCCAAACAGAGTCAGGCCTCCTAGCACATTACTATAGTCAGAATATTTTCAGGGCCATGAGTTAAGTCCACAGATAATTGACAAGAAATGCAAATTAGGTGCCAATTCATAATGTTCAGAAAATTTCCATTTAAATTGCTAATCAAGCTGGATCCGCTTGCAAATGCAGAAAGCAACATGTACATAAATTATTTGGAAAACTGCAAAGCTCTGTAGAAGCCATGGAATTGACTAGTCTGTGTAATAGCAATGTCTTTGGATACAGATAACCCTCCCCAAGCCATCCAAGCATGCTATTGTTGAGCTCTTTAGAAGGTCTCTGGGCCAACTTTTCCCAAATGCATTTCTTGAAATAATACTGTTTTAAGGTGACTATTAATAAGTGTTTGAGGTGGTTATTAATAAGTGTTTTACACACATGCACAGAAAGGAGAGAGAGAGAGAGAGAGAGAGAGAGAGGGAAATCTGAAATAAACAGCATCTTCTATCCCCTCTAGGAAAACCAAAATCCATATTTCCATATTGGTACATTCCAGATTCTGAGAAGCCCTGCAGGACAGAAAGTAACTTCCCTTGCTTGATTTAATGTAGCATTTCCGGGAAGCAATGGCTCAGAGACCTACTAAAGAGCTCATTTTTGGTGGGTACCTATTCCCACCTTGGGATGGATGCACTGGCAAGTGCTGCTCTATAGCTAACTGTGAGTTTTGCCATTACCAATGTAATTGCGAACACTTTCATGGGGAGACAACTCCCATACCAGTAAGTAGGGAAACAAATCACAGCTGTTCCTCTTTAAACCTACACCCCATTCCAAACAAGCAACTGCTTTGCAAGCTTTCCATCTGTTATCTGTTTACGTTGAAATGAAAACCCTTCATTGGATTGAGGAATGGATGATCTGTGCTAAACCCCTCTAATCATTGCACTGAGTTGGCAGCAAACGTGATCTCTTTCCTGCTCCACAACACACCATGGCTCCCTATTGCCTGACAAGTTACCTTATTATCCCACTGGTCCTGAATTTTCTACTTCAGTCTGATTGCACTTCTCATTATCCCCTTGAGCATGCTCTTTTTTTTCCCACTTATCTGCCACAGGGGTCAGCAAGTTTTTCCCAAAAAAACCAGACAGTCAATATTTTAGACTTTGAGGACCATGTGATCTCTATCAAAACACAACTCTTCTGTTGTGATGGGAAGGTAACCAGTGGCAATATGGAAATGAAAGAGTAAGGCTGAGTTCCAACAAAAAACTATTTACAAAAATAGGCAGGGGGCTGGATTTGGCCCGGGACTGTAGTTAGCCAACCCTGACCTAGTTGACTATGCATTCTTTTTTTTTCTTTTTTTTTTTGAGTTGGAGTCTCACTCTGTTGCTCAGACTGGAGTGCCATGGCATACTCCCGGCCACCGCAGACTCGACCTGCTGGCCTCCAGCGATCCTTCCGCCTCAGCTTTCCAAGTAGCCCACTATAGGCTCGCACTACCACACCTGGCTAATTTTTTTGGATTTATTGTAGAGACGAGGTCTCACCAAGTTGCCCTGGTGGGTCTCGAACTCGTGGGCTCAGGCAGACTATGCATTCTTTAAGGACCATTTTCTAACCTTGTTCTGTGAATCTTTCATCCATAGCCAGGCACAGTGGCTCATGCCTGTAATCCCTGCACTTTGGGAGGCAGAGGCAAGATAATTACCTGAGCCCAGGGGTTTGAGACCAGCCTGGGCAACTCAGCAAAACCTCATCTCTACAGTAGATCAAAAAATTAGCTGGGCTCGGTAGTGCATGCCTGTGGTTTCTGCTACTTGGAAGGCTGAGGCAGAAGGATCAATTGAGCCCAGCAGGTCGAGGTTGCAGTGGCCGTGAGTATGTCACTGCACTCCAGCCTAGGCGTCAGAGTGAGACTCTGACTCAAAAAAAGAAAAATGAAAAAATGAAAAAGTCATCCATAACCTCAACAAAAATCCTTCATTTTCCTTTCTCACTTGTCGTAAGAAAGAGATTAAACATGAAGCAACTTCTGTGCTCTAGGTTTCATGCAGTATATTGGTTTGTTTTGTGTCATTATAAAGAAATACCCGAGACGGGGTAATTTACAAAGAGTGGAGTTTTATTTGGCTCACTGTTCTGCATGGTGCCGGCCACTGCTGGGCTTCTGGTGAGGCTGCTGGAAGCTAACAATCATGGCAGAAGACAAGAGGAGCAGGAGTGTTACCCGGCGAGAGAAGAAGCAAGAGCAAGAACAGTAGGACGTGGTGCTGGGCTCTTTTAAACAACCAACTCTCTCATGAACTAACAGAGTAAGAACTCACTCACTGGTATGAGAACGACACCAAGCCATTCATGAAGAATCCTTCCTCATGATCCAGTCACCTCCCACTAGGCCTCACCCCCAACATTAGGGATCACATACCACATTTTAACATGAGATTTGGAGGGGTAGCCATCCAAAGTATATCACACAGATTGTTTTATTGAATTCTTCCAACATTTATGACTCCTGCTTTACAGAAGAGAAACCCAGGGCTAGAATAGCATGCCTATGAGAAACAGACCAGGTTTAATCCATTTCTGCATGATTCTATGCCCTAGAGAGTCCTCCCATGCCCATCCTCAGTTCTCTACCCTGTGCTTGGTGTTCTTCAAGCCTATTCACATATGCCATCATGTTGACAATTCCAATACCCCTGGGATGTAGGTACTGCCTTTATTCCCATTTGCAGATGTATAAACTGAGGCTCTGAGATCTTCGGTGATGTGCTCTAGGTCACATAGCTATTGGCCATCAAGGCCAGGATTCAAACTTATATTTTAGTACCCAAAGTTGATTTGATTGTGTTGGGCTGTTTTTATTTGGTAAATAATGTCCTTTGGTGTGAAACTTGGAGGTCAGAGGAATTTAGTGATGCTTGGCATGGTAGGCAAATCAACTTGCAACCTGACCAAGGGAGATTGAAAACATCCAGAGGAAGTTCATTTGTATTTTGACCACTCATTTGGGAAGACCACAAAGTGAATTTTTTTTTTTTTTTAAACTGAATCTAGATTTTCATCTTTGGGAAACTGTTGGAGGATTTAAATTAAGCAAATACCCTCTTTCCAGTTTTTGAGAATGGACACAAGAAGTCTGAGTGTGTTAATGTGATTGGTAAACCTTCATTCAAGAACTCAAATATCGTTTTGCAATCTAGAATTTGAGACAGTTACCAACTCTTCAAGCACAGGCAGTAAAGACAGAATAAAGATAGCAAAGATCTGTTTGAGTCTAGCACAAGTAGAATCTATTTGGACTGTTTACTGCATAGAAACTAAAACCTACAATGTTTTTGGTTCCATTGGGTGGGTTTGTCCCACAGCTAATGTTCCCAAGGGATGTCAGGATTTCCCCAGACTCTTCCCTTAGACTAGTCATTGAGTATTCCATGGAGACTGGAGACTGTATGTGAGTGTGTGTTTTGTGTGTGTGTGTGTGTGTGTGTGTGTGTGAGAGAGAGAGAGAGAGAGAGAGAGAGAGAGAGAGATTGTAGGTATTCCTTCTGAACTAATAGAGAGAACAGAAAATAGGAAGTCAGGGGAATAAGCATATAAGAGGAAACTTATCAGTTAACTATCACTAGGTTATACTGTGTAGGAAGCAACCCCTCTACAAGCAACTATAACACGTTACTTATGTAGTTGCATGTTGGTTGACTGAAGCATTCTGGCTTCACTCTGCATACCTTTCCTATCCTAAGATGCCTAAGGAAACAACCCCTTCTTGATTTCTTAGCAGAAACATCAAATTTGATATAAGACCTGGAGGTGGTGAGGCAGTGAGCCCCCTGACTCTCTGGAGAACAGCATTCCAGGAAGGGGGCACAAGACATGTGAAAACCCTGAGGTGACACCCACCTGGCATGTTTAAGGATACCAAGAAAGTTCTTGTGGCTGGAACAGGTGTGTGCAGGGGTGTGTATTAAGAGATGAGATCCGAGAGGCAAGAGAGGGACCAGATCAAGCAGTGGCCTTATGGGTGATGTTCGGGACTTTGGCTTTTAGTCAGAGAGAGATGGAAAGCCATTGGACAGCTTTGATCAAACGAGTGACACCATTTGACTGACTCATGTGAGCTCCTTCCTTCCTCCTAACAAGGACTGTTGAACAGAATTAAATATTAGTGACTCTTATGAGGAATGGGTCACCTGAGACCCAATCCCCACCACCACACAATATGTCCATGTAGCCAAACATGCATGGGTACCTCCTGAATCTAAAATTTTAAATGAAACGGCTAGGCGTGGTGGCTCAAACCTGTAATCCCAGCACTTTGGGAGGACAAGGTGAGGGGACTGCCTGAGCCCATGGGTTGAAGAACAGCCTGGGCAACTTGGTGAGACCTCATCTCTACAATAAATCAAAAACTTAGCTGGGCATTGTAGCGCATGCTTGTAGTTCTGGCTACTTGGAAGGCTGAGGCGGAAGGATAGCCTAAGCCCAGTGAGACTCTGACTCAAAAAAGAAAAAGAAGAGAGAAAAAGAGAAAAATAATTATAGAAGTTTTGGTTCAGTGGCTCAGCCTGTAGTCCCAGCATTTTGGGAGGCCGAGGTGAGTGAATTGCCTGAGCCACGGGTTCGAGTCCAGTCCGGGAAACTTGGCGAGACCTCGTCTCTACAATAAACAAAAAAATTAGCTGAGTGTGGTAGTTCACGACTGTAGTTCCAGCTACTTGGAAGGCTGAGTTGGAAGGGTTGTCGGAGCCCAGCAGGTCGACGCTGGGGTGTCTGTGAGCATGCCACTGCACTCGAGGCTGGGTGATGGAGTAAGACTCCAATTCAAACACAAACAAATAAATAAAATGGGAAAAAATAGTGGTTAATGTTAGATTAAAGGTGATTGTAGGCTATCCATGGACATTCCCATTCCACAAATGGGAAAACTGAGTCTTGAGGTAAAGTAGCCCATCTGCAAGCACACAGCCAGTAAGTGGTGGAGCTGGGCTCTGAACCCAGGTAGCCTGGACTTGCTGATTAAGCAGTTATTGTTAATATAGTTAAAAATCAAAAACAGGTATATAAAAAATGCCATCACTAATCATCAGGGAAAGGCAAATTAAAACCACAATGGTATGCTACCTCACTCCTGGTAGAATGGCTATTAACTAAAGGACAAATAACAATTGTTAGTGAAGGTGTGAGAAAAAGAGAAACTTTGTAGCTGTTGGTGGGAATGTAAATTAGTACAGCCATTACGGAAAACAGCATGGAGGCTCCTCAAGAAAACTAAAAATAGAGCTACCGTATGATCCAGCAATTCTACTTCTGGGTACACGTCCAAAGGAGATAAAATCAGTACATCAAAGAGATACCTGCATTCCCATGTGCATTGCAGCGTTATTCATGAAAGTCAGGACATGGAATCAACCTAAGTGTCCATCAAGAGATGAATGCATAGAGAAAATGTGGTATATGCAAAATAGAATACTATTCAGCCTTAAAAAAAAGGAGGAAATCCTGTCATTTGCAACATCGTGGATGAATCTGAGGACAATTATGTTAAGTGAAATAAGCCAGGCACGGAAAGCCAAATACTGTGTAGGCTCACCTATACATGGAATCTAAACAAACCTTAATTCATGGAAGCAGAGATTAGAATGGTGGTTTCCAGAGGCTGAGGAGTAAGTAGAGGTGTTGGTCAAAGGGAACAAAGTTACAGTTAGACAGGAGAAATAAACTTTAGTGATCCATTGCACAGCATGGTGACCATTATAAATAATAATTACTAAAAGAGTAGATTTTAAACACTCTCATTGCAAAAAAATTATAACTCAATGAGGTGATGGATATGTTAATTAGCTTAGTTTAATCTCTCTACAGTTATACATAGATTAAAACTCACATTGTATCCATAAATACATACACTTATTATTTACCAATTAAAAATTTTAAAAATAATCATGTCATACATAATAAATACTTGTAGATGCAAATTTTTGGCCAATTTAAAAATTAATCAATTAATTTTTAAAAATTAACATTCAAATAAAATCACTTCCAAAAAGCCAAGCATGGTGCTGAGTATCAATAACTCCTCTTCTTTTCTCCTTTTTTTTTTTTTTTTTTGAATTAGAGTCTCCAACTCAAGTCATTAGTGACACTTTCCTGACCTCACTTCCATGGCATTCAGGCTTGTTGGATGAATCATGTAGCACATGATACATGCTAAATTAGTGTGAAGATTTAAGATTTTATTAAAGCCATTATTTGGGAGAAAATCTAAAATCTGAAACCCATACACCAGTCCACCTGGGCCCTGCGGTGCTCTCTCCACCAGCCCCGAAACCTGTCACAGGATGGGAGACCTAAAGTTAATAGTGAGGACAGGGAACACATGGCAGAGTTGTCTGTCAGGACTAAGTATTATTTTGAAGAGGAGTACTGTCAAGTGTGGTGGCTCATGCCTATAATCCCAGCACTTTGGAAGGCGGAGGCGAGAGGATTGCCTGAGCCCAGGGGTTTGAGACCAGCCTGGGCAACTTGGCGACATCTTGTCTCTAAAATAAGTCAAAAAATTAGCCAGATGTGGTGGTGCGTGCCTGTAGTTCCAACTACTTGGCAAGCTGAGGTGGAAGGATTGCCTGAGCCCAGCTGCAGTGGTCATGAGCATGGCACTGCACTCTAGCCTGGGCGACAGAGTGAGATTTCAACTCAGAAAATGTTAAATAAATAAGATAAAAATAATCTTGTCCCAAAGTATACGAGTGACATTCATCTCACCATCTCATGGGTTCTCCTGATGTAGCTCTTTTTTTAATGGCCTTTCTTAGTCACACACAAGTGTCAATGACAAACACAATTTATCAGGGCCTGACCCTGTTTCCTGTTAATACCCCCACATTGATCCTAGGGTCTGCCAAGCACCACACTTATTTTCAAATCAATGTGTGGTTTCCCAGATTATTATATGGTATGTTCACATGGCGATGTTTATGCAGAAAAGACATTACATTTGAAAACACTCAATAATTTCCAGGCATAGACTCTGTGACAGTAGAAAATGCATGTCAGGAACTATTTAAAGACTCAATCACATCATGATATTTGGCAGCCTTTTTTTTTTTTTTTTAGAAAGAATGAAGGATGTCTCTTTGTCACTTCTTAGTAGATAATAATCTCTTTCTTTGTTTTTGGGTTTTTTGTTTGTTTGTTTGTTTGTTTGTTTGAGTCTGAGTCTCTTTATCACCCAGGCTGGAATTCAAAGACACCTTCAGGGCCACCGCAGCCTCAACTATCTGGGCCCAGATGATCCTTCCATCTCACCCTTCAAAGTAACTAGGACTACAAGGGCATGCCACCATACCCAGTTAGTTTTTTTTATTTATTATAGAGACGAGGTCTAGACAAGCTGAACAGGCTGGTCTCAAATCCATGGGCTCAGGCAATCCTCTTGCCTCCACTTCTCAAAGTGCTAGAATTATAGGCATGAGCCATCATGCCCAACTGATAATAATCTCTTGAAGAAGCCTAACTCAAGTAGAACCTTGGAGGGTCAGTTTTAAGATGTCGGGTCCTCGTCCTACATACCTGGAAATTTCAGCCACCACTTCAATGTGTGAATAAACTAGGCTAGAGGGAGGGGCAGACGCTTTTCCAAGGAAGGCCTTTCATCTTTCTTTGATACTTTGTGGTTTTCACAGTGGTCTATGGAGGTGATGCCCCAGGTGTGGTATCTACTGTAGAAGACTAATAATAATAAGGGGATTCAGGCCCCAAAGGTGAGGGTGAAAATTGTGGGTGGAATGAAGGTAGTCAAAGGGGAAACCAGGGTCAAATGCTTTGAATATTGGATGATGTACCTGTTCCATGGTGAAAAGGTCTAGGCAGTCTTGTCCCCAAAGTCCAAGGAAGCTGAAAGAGGCTGACATACCCAGTTTCTTAGAAATAAATATTTAATAGGGACTTACAAAGAGAAGCCATGTCTGTATCTCTGGAGGTGGTGAGACAAGATGGTGGATTCCTGCGCCATTACCACCCAGGCCCAGGGTTTTGTATACCATAGGGAACAGGTGATTCAGAAGGATAATTGAAGTATGATAACATCAAAGTTGTTTAGCCTCAGGGCAGGATTTACAGTAAGTATGTGTTCTAAACACAAGAAACAATAGATAAACTGGAAATCTCAGAGGCCTTCACAGATCTGGGGTTAATCAGAAGCCAACATGGTGGATTAGCATCCAAGATGGAGTTTAGCCTCCACACTGGTCTATGCAAACCTACCCACCATAAAATAGTATCTTCCAAAAAGCCAAGTCAAAGAGAAAATTCCGGATGGGTAATAAGGTCGGTTAACAGGGATTGAAAAGTAGAGCTAGGAAGCTCTGGAAACTAAGTGCCCACACCCTGTATGAGGAGGTATTCCTTGTGTGTGTGGCCTGGACTGTCTGACAAAAGCCATGTGGCAGGCCAGGTGCATTGGCTCAAGCCTGTAATCCCAGCACTTTGCGAGGCTGAGGTGAGAGAATTGCCTGAGCCCACAGGGTCAAGAACAGCTTGGTGAGACCTCATCTCTACAAGAAAAAAAAATTTGCCGGGTGTGGTAGTGTGTGCCTGTAGTTCTGACTACTTGGAAGGCTGAGGTGGAAGGATCTCCTGAGCCCAGCAGGTAGACGTTGGGTGTGGCTGTGAGCGTGCCTCTGCACTCCAGCCTAGGCAACAGAGTGAGACTAACTCAAAAAAACCCCCCAAACCAAAAAACCCCACCTGTTTCTCATGGGTCAGCCACACCACACCTTTGTACTTCTCAGGTTGTTCCTTGCCTCTTTGCCTTTATAATATTCACCCATCCCCAGGCACATATCAAATCTTATTCAGCAGGTATTTACTGAGCACTTACTATGTGCCAGGGAGTGTCCTAGATGCTGAAGACCCAAAGACTCTGCACCTGTGAAATTCTGTTCTTTTGAAGGAGACAGATGATAAACAAAGAGACCTACAGAAAATTGCATTCTTGCCGCTTGCATTAAGGTCTAACGATGTAAAGACCAGTCATAGAGAACAAGGATAGACTTGGATAGGGTGAAAGGAACTAGTCACGTGAAGAGTTAACAAAATAAGTTTCTGGCAGAGAGCACAGCACCCAGGAAGGTGGGTGAGGAAGGACCTGAGGGCTCCAGAAACAGCAGGTAGGCCAGAGAGTGCCCTGAAAGGAGGAGAAACTTGTTTGAACTGTCATGGAAATCTCCTCTGCTTGCTCATCCTCAACTTATTGTAAGGTGCCAACTCACCTTTCAAAACTCTGGTGAGGCTAAGTTGTGAGGTGTATGATAGATGTCACATGATCACTGTACCTGGGGCATGCTCTCCCGACTTACCAAGCCCTTGCAGGTGGGCTCCTGGAGGTCGTTGTCATGGACAGTGTCTAAGAATGGGGTGTGGAAATCAACTACACACTTATGGAACCAGTGACTGAATGCATGAATAAACAAACAACGATCTCCACACCTCTTGATTATTCAGCAGAATTTGGGTTTCTGAATATGGGTTTTGGGTTTGGAGTGCTTAATCGGTAGCCAAAATAATTAAAGACGGTTTATTCCTCAAGGGTCTCCTTTGCGGAATCAGGACCTTGCCAAGAAGTCCGTTCGGCATCAGGCAACGCTGGGTTTTCATCCCGCTAGGGGCCTGCCCTCTGGTGGTGAAGAGAGGAAAAGCAGAGTGAGAACCCGAGCTGGGTCTTCCGGTTGGTTGGATGTTAAGGGTCACCTGGGAATGTTGGTTCCTGCGTGCAGCTCCAGCTATGATGGGCTGCTCTCCTGTCCTATGCGTGTGCACTGGCAGGTGGGAAATTCATCTTAACATGTCACGTAGCAAAAATCTATTTGACAACATAAATGCACTTGTAATGTACAGTATGATCTCTTAAAGCTAAATTGATTGATTTGGGATTAAGAACTACTATGCCCTCGGTTTTATATTGCACAGTATCACACACACACACTATCTCTCTCTCACACACACACACACACAGAGAGAGAGAGAGAGAGAGAGAGAGAGAGAGAGAGAGAGAGAGCGAGAGAGAGAGAGCGCCGTGTGTTAATTATGACTAGAATCAGACATCTTGCTGTTGAAAACTCTTGTCAGTTTCCTGTGAGGCCGGAAGGTAGGGTATAGAATAAGCTTTTCTTATGCCCTCTCATCAACAGAAAGTGTTTGAGTATTTGCTTATGCAAATGAATAAAAGCATTCTCAAGGGTAATGATAACATATGTTTTTAAGTCATAATATTTAAGTACTTTGGGGGTTTTGTTTTTCTATATTTTCTGACTTGCCTACACTGTATTTCTGCATTTCTCACTCAGTTTTCTTTAGTGAAGCACTAGTGTAGACTCGAGTGAATTCCCAGATTCACTCGAGTGAATTCCCAGATTCACTTACTTATTTTTAAAATCCAGAAGAGGGAGTAACTCCTTGAATTTTTATTTAGTTTTCATAAGGCTCTTTCTTATTTTCATCCCTTCCTCCCCACATCCAAATCTTTAGATTTTTGGAAACCTGAGGATAAAAATCAGAGTGGCTGACTCATATTAGGCCAAGATGTCATAGCTAGTAAAATCCCCCTGCATGGTATTCACATGGATTTGTTCAATTACAGGCTGTTCCCCGTAGGATGAATGGAAGGTTCCCTTCTTCTCTCCACTTCCATTCCTGTTACATAAGTGAGAAGCAGGAAGTAAGGAAGAAGGAGAATTACGAGTCTTTACTGTGATACTATTTCATGACAGACTGTAAAAATAATCCTCATTATTAATCAATTAGTTATCTTATATCACGTGAGTGTGTGTGTGTGTGTGTGTGTGTGTGTGTGTGTATGTGTGTGTGTGACAGAGATAGAGAGATATTGACTGTATATATGTGTGTAGAGGAATGTAGTTTACACTGCTTTTCTGTAGATAGTTTTAAATAAATTTCCTTGCCATGTTAAAATGTCTGTATCCTTGATCCGTGCCTTCGCCCTCATTCTCTTTGTTCTACTTAATTATCCCATTTGTCTGTGTGTATTTCTTAATATCAAATGTGTTTTAAGAGCCCATCACAAAACTTCTCTGAGATTATTTCCTGAACACATTAAAAACTTACAGCCCACCTCATGTGTTTACAGGTAAGGGTGGCAGATAAGAAAAAAACGATTGGCCCCATTGTTGGTTCTGTGGTTGCACATTTCCTTCTCCTCCCTTCCTATTATGATGGATAAATAGTAGCAAACAGCAAGCATTTCAGAAAGACCTATCTGCCTCTCTTTTTGTGTATACCATAGGAGGTGCATATATGCATACAGTGAGCTTTTAACCATCAGCTCACCTGAGTGCTCTGTTCTTGCTTTCCAAACGACCCAGCGATGCTCAGATCAGGAGGAATTAATGTCTTCTCTGCATTTTCCAGACCACACCTAGTGCATTAGGGCTAGCTTGCTCCTTCTTTCCTTCCTTCTTTCCTTCCTTCCTTCCTTTCTTTCCTCTTTCCTTCCTTTCTTTCCTCCTTCCTTCCTTCCTTCTTTTCCTTCCGAAAGTCTATATTGAGTTTGTCCTATAGGAAAGGCTGTCTTCTAAACCATTGCCCCCCTGTTGTGCAGAAGAGCACCTAGCTAGCATATGTGTATAAACAAGGCCTTGAGGAAAGTAGGTGTCATCTAGGGAGAGCGTGGCTCACCCCACTCTGTCACCCTGGCCAAGACCCCTTCCCTTTGTGACAACAAAGTCAGAGTTGAGAAAAGCCACATGCAAATGGTACTCATTAGTGAAGGGTTGGAGGTGTATCTGGGGGAAATCAGGGGAAAGGCTCAGGGGAAGTCTGGGCCCCAGCAAGGATGATGTTATGAAGATGAAGATGGCTTCACTGGAAAAGGGTCCCCTGAATCTGTCAGCTTGTGCTTCACCTAGTGATGCTGGTGATGTCTGGCTTGGTTGAAAAAAAGGTGGTTTCCTGCCCATGTTGAGCCGTCTGTTCTCATTGTGGGCATTGTGGCTGAAAAGGCAGTGGACTGGGGTTAGAGAGAAGCTTGCTCTGCAAGACATAGCCTGGGTCCTGAGCTATCCAAGCGACTGACTGCCTAACTGGCTTCTCTGCTGGTCCCCTCTCATGTGGAGATTGAAACACTGAGTCAATAAATCCCCATCATTGATAAGTCAGATCACTTTGTGCCTTGCAAACAAAAACGTCCTGGCAGATTTGGTCAAGGTCTGTCCGCCTCAGGAATAGTATCGAAGGAGGTGGGTGGGCTAAGACCTCCAAGATCTTTGCTTTAACTCTAAGATTCTATTATTTCCTTAGTGTGATTCAAAATAACGTAGGATTTATTTTTTCAGATGCAGGTGGGAAACATCTTTAAAAACACATCTTACTTTATCCTCACAGACATCACTAAAGCAAAAAGTGGTTGAACATTTAACCTAAACGCCTACCACCTAATAACACTGACAGAAATTCTATTACGGTCTTGGAATGCTTAAATTAGAAACACACTTGCTCAGACACATCCCAGAAAGTAGGATTATTTATTTGATTTAAGCCACAGCCTCAGAGGGCAAGTTCAAGTTGACATCTTGAAATTTTAAATGGTAGTATGAAGACATTTTCCCCATATCCTTGGGTTTAAAACGCAGTAAGTGAATCAGGCAGACTCTAATTTCGTGCTCAACTTTCATCTATTTGAACAAATTATGGCTATTTTTAACAGGATTATGAAGATTAACTAAATCACTTGAGAGTGTAAGAAATCCTGTTGGAAGGAAGTATAACATACTTGCAAAGATAAGTATAATTGGTGTGGAAAAGGGCAATGAAACATTAATAGAGTTTTAAGGTCAAATATATATGCAGAAGTGTAAAATGCTCACATCCTTTCTTGTTAATTCCTTGATCTTGAAATTTTCCAAAATGCTTTTGCATTCTTCAGATCTCCAAACATGGAGGGTACAGACTGCATCCCTAGCAGGGGAGAGAAAACAAAAAGACAGAGGACCCCCACATCACAGCTGTAAACACAGAGAGGACTTTGTTCTCGGGTGAAGTTGCTCAATTACACCACTAGAGGGAGCACATAGTACACAACATAATAATAAGATTATGAGCCGGTTTAGGGGGGAAGGAGAGAGAGAGAGAGAAAGAGAGAGAGAGAGAGAGGAAGGAGTGAGAGAGGGAGAGGGAGGGAGAGAGAAGGAGAGGAGGGAGAGAGAACGAGAGAGAGATGAAGGAGTGAGAGAGGGAAAGGGAGGGAAAGAGAGAGACAGAGAGAGAGAGAAAGAAAGGAAGGAGGGAGAGGGAGAGAGAACGAGAGAGAGAGAGAGAGAGAGAGAGAGAGAGAGAGAGAGAGAGAGAGAGAGGGGGGGGGGAGAGAGGGGGGGGGAGAG
>NW_007248086.1:153963-196653 GCF_000164805.1 Carlito syrichta | reverse complement strand
AGTGAGAGAGAGGGAGGGAGGGAGAGAGAAACAGAGGAGGGAGAGAGGGAGGGAGAGAGAGCACGAGAGAAGGGGGGCAAAGACAGAGAGAGGCAAAGACAGACAGAGAAGAGATGTGATCCGCAAACCTGCTCATCACAGTGATCTCAAGGGAGTGTTTAGAATGCACACAGGTCAAATGATTCTCTGTAGACCAACACTGGTAAGCTCAGTGGAGAGCATTTGCTGTGTACTGGCCTCATGGTGTATGCCTTACATACCTTCTGGGAAGATAATCACACCTTTCTCACAAGGTTTCTGTGATTGTCACTACTTTCGGAAGAAGTAATTGAAGCCAGGAGAATAACCTGTTCAAGTTTATAATGCAAGTCAGTCCTCTGGACTCCAAAGGTGATGCCTTTAACAACGTTTTTAGGAGAGACCTGAGATGCTAGTAGGATGCTCTTTGAGTATTCTAATCTTACGCTCTCACTGAAAAATAAATTCCTGCCTTTGAGGTCAATGTTTTGACATCCTGGTTATTCTTGATAAGTTGACCATAACATCCCATGAAAAAATGCCCTGATGTTACAGAAAGAAAAAAAAAAAAGATCGAAAAGAAGGATGGAGGGAGGTCTGGAGAGAGAGAGAGAGAGAGAGAGAGAGAGAGAAATTTACAAGATACCTCCCCCAAACCTAAAACAAGAGAAGGAAAATCCACAGGCCAGAAGGAAGACCACTGTGCTGCTGATGGACCTGGGCTGGGAAGGAACATAATCACTGGAAGTCCTGTTGCCAACCTGAATGGAAAAGCCTCAGGTGATTCTGGAATAAACGGAGGGGAGTGAAGTTCTCTATGGAGAAGCCATGGTTAAAAGTTATATTGTTAGTTCTTTTTTTTTTTTACTCTGATACTTAAAGAAAGATAGGTATAAGCACAACATTGTAAATATAAAAGTAAAGGTTAATTAAGAACAGAATGTCTTTTCTTTTAAATACAATAGAAAAAAGAAGTATTTATACATAAATACTTTATATTTATTTTTATTTATATATACAAATATATTTTCTACAGTATTTATACATAAATACTAGTATACATAAACATACTACTTATATATAAACATGATATTAATATTACAGCATTATTTTAAATATTATATCTCTGGATCTAAAAGACAGGAAGTGAAAGGAACAGCAATGGGCCTTCAAAGAGAAAAAGCAGGAGACCACAGGGCAAGAATGAGTGGGAAAGAATTGTTTAAATCCTGTAATTTAGACAATGGGAGTTAAATCAGATTTTCAAAAAATATAGCTGTTTTGTGTTCATCAAAAGAGTCATTTAAAGCAAGATGGGTAAAGGTTAAGAATGAAAGTCTGGGCAAAGATACCTAAAGCAGGAAGACAGAGCAACAAAGAAGAGGAAGAAAAATTAATGTTAGGCAATACAGGTGCTGGGGTTTGATGCGTCCCTCCCAAATGCAGGTGTTGCCAATGTGATAGTATTAGGAGGTGGGGCCTTTAAGAGGCAATTAGGGCCATATGTGCTCCTCCCTCTTGAATGAGATTAAGGCCCTTATAACAGAGGCTTTACTCAGCATTCTACCTGCTTGCCTGTCAGTCCTTGCCATCTGAGGATATGGTGTTCCTCCTCTCCAAAGGCGACAGTCCTCACCAGACAGCCAAACCTGCCAGCACCTTGATCTTTGATGTCCCAGCCTCCAGAAGTATGAGAAATCATTTCTGTTCTTTGTCAATTACCCAGCCTATGGTATTCTGTTATAGAAGCATAAAAAGGACTTAGACAGAAATGCTTGTGAGGGTTGATTTGGAGTGTCAATGTGACTGGATTAAGGGGCACCCAGATAGTTGGTAAGGCAATATTTATTCTCAGTGCTTCAGTAGTCATGGACACCATCCCTCTTCTGCTGAAGGGGAGACCCAGGTGATTAGGCATTTAATGGGCTCTCTGTGAGGGTCTTTCCAGAGGAGAGCAGCCTGTGAGCTGGATGACTAAGTGGGAAAAATCTGCCCTCATCAGCCAGGGCCCAGATGGAACAAAAAGATGAAAGAAGGGTGAATTCCTGCTGTCTCTTCCCAGAGCTGGGACACCACCCTTCTTCTCTTGCCCTTGGACATCAAAATTCCAGGTACTGCAGCCTTTGGACTCTGGCACCTGTACAAGCAGACTCCTGGGCTCTTGGGCCTTCAGGCTCAGACTAAGAGTTATACTACTGGCTTTCTTGGTTCTGAAGCCATTGGACTCGGGAGTGGGCCAGGCTACCAGCCTCCCTGACTCTCCAGGTTACAGAGAGCCTAGCGTGGGACTTCTCAACCTCTATAACTTAGTAAGCTGATTCCCCTAATAAATCCCTTCTCAGATATCTTATCAGTTCCATCTCTCTGGAGACTCCTGACTAAAACAATAGGCATCTCTATGCTTGTATACTGGTTGATCTCATTTATTCTCAAAGTTTCAAATACCATTAGGAGGCCAATGACTCACATTTTTACCCCATCCAGACCTGCACCTGCACATCTAACAGCCTTCTTGATATGACACAGACACTTGGCAGTCTCAAGGGACCCTCAATCTCAACCCACGCAAAACCACACACTTGATTTTGTCCCTTCAACCCTCTCTTCCTCCAGTGCTTCCCATGTATTCATCCAACACACAGACATGCACACACCGTATTTCTTTTTTTCCAGACAGAAAGTGAGAACCGACTATGTGGCATTCATACAATTTACATTTTTGTGGTGGAAGATAGATAATAAAAGAACGAACAAATTAATCAGGCAACTTCAGATAATGATAAAACAAGAGTGTTGGAAAGGTTGGGACCAAACTACAATAAACATATTGTGCGTCTCTTTTTAGTTTTCTAATGATTCTTCTGGAACAGATTTGCCTAAGTGGCATTGGCATGTCAAAGCGAGCTTGGATTTGTTGCCTAGAAAGGCCTCTCTAGGAAGGTGAATATGGGCTGTTGAGAGAGGAGATGGTCATTCCATGAGGTAAGAGAACAGCATGCAGAGGAAAGGGAATGGCTGATACAAAGGCCAAAAAGTGGGAGTGAGCAGGGCAAGGAACAGAGTAGGAGGAAAGGTAGTTGGAGATGAAGTCAGAGAGTTAGGAAAGCAAGGTCTTGCTGGCTTGAAACCCATGTGTATCAGTCAGAACAGGCTAGGTGAGGCGGCAGTAACAAACAATCCCAAAAGTTCAGTGGTTTAAAACAATAAAGATGATTTTCCTATTCACTCCTTAAGTTCATTGAGCATTGACTAGGGACTCCATGTTATTGTGCTCACCCTGGGATCCATGTTGACAGGTGGCCACTCCTGTTGGCATAGACAAGACAAAACAAGGCAAATCCTGCATTGTCTCTGGAATCTTTCACCCTGAAGTGACACATATCACCTCCACCCCACATTTCATTGACCCCCAAGTCCCACGGTTCAGTCTGCCTGAAGTGTCAGGGAAGCTCAGCCCTGCTTTGGAGGAAGGAGAGCCGGACGGCTGGTGAACAGCCCCACTGACCACCACACAAAGGCAAAGGTGCTGAATTTCATTCTAAATGCAGTAGGAAGACATTGGGGTATATTAGGCTGGCAATCAACACGATCTGATCTGGGTTTGTAAAAAAGCTCACCCTGCCTGAAGATGGGTTGTGAGGAGGGTGGGATGGGAGGGGGCCAAGAGGAAGCAAGAGGCGGGTTAGGAGGCTGCTGCGTGATCCAGGGGAGAGACGGTGCTGGCACAGTCTGAGGTGGTAGCCAAGAAGGGCAGCAAATGGTGCCATCATCGAACCAGAATCCAGAAACCTGGAGTGCGTCCTTGCCAACCCCCTCTCACCGCCTCCACCATCTGATCCTCTCACAAGCCAAACTGATTCTACCCCCGAAAAAGTTCAAATCTGTCGAATCTTGTTCTCACCATGACAGCTCCAGCTTTTCTCTCCTGGTCTCTTGCCAAGGCCCCCTGAGTGGTCTTTGAGACCCATTTCCCTGGTGTACTCGAGTTATCTGAGGAGAGATATCCCCGGCTACTCTCTCTTACTCATACCCCCTTATTGGATCCCTATTGCCCCCTAAGATAAACTCCCAGATCTTCAACTTGAAATCTTCTCATTCTGCAGCATGCATCCCACCCCCAGGCACCAGTCTTCTAGTCCCTTTTATATGTCTTGATGTGCCAGGTGGGCTCTGTGCTGCAGGTCATTCATGCAGGCTCTTGCTTCTGATTGCACAACCCCTCTTCCCTCCCTGCCCAGACACACACACACACACACACACACACACACACACACACACACACACACACACACTCCTGCCTTCTCTTACTCCTTCCTACCATCCTGGCTGAAGTGTCATTGTTTCAGCACACTTCTCTGATCATCCTTTCTCAGAAGTTTAAATCAGACCCTCTATGCTTTTAGAGAATCCTAGGCCTTTCCTTCACAGGAGTGACTGTCACTTATAACTCTGAGAGTGTGTGTGCCTATGTGTGCATGTGTGTGTATAATATTACTCTGTGTGCATGCACATGTCTGTGTGCATGCATGTAATTGTCTGACCTGTGGGCATGTGTGCCCTGGGAGAGCAGAGCATGTGTGTTTTGCTCACCACTGAGTCACTAGTACTGAGTGTTGTGCCAAGTACAGAGTTGGCATTCAAGGTTTGTAGAATAAATAAATGAAATAAATAGCCAAAACAATGACAACTATCCAAATTATATTTCTAAACAGACTATACAGAGTATGCCCAACAGATTAGATAAATATAATTGTATATAAAATAGATGATAACTAAGTAAATGGGACCCTGGTAGCACCTTCTAGGCTCCCCTCCCAAGAAATAGGAAAGAGTCCATTTGTTTGCTGTTAAAACCCTTTCCAGCCATTCTAGTCCTTCTTGCTACATTTACTTTGTGTCTCAACTTTAGACAAACAAGAAATGGGAAAGTGACTCAGGTCAGGCTTGTTCAGGGGCCATCTCTGAAGGAAAATTCTAGTTGCCCTCCCCAGTTACGAATTATCTCACAAATCAGAGGGCAGGTGCCTAGACCACCCAGGCCTTCAGCGTGGTCAGCATCAGGCAGGACGTGCCTTGGCCACATGACTAGGGCATCTGGCAACCCGAGCCCTGGGCCATCTCCCTGTCAACCCAAGTTCACACCTATGAGAAGACAAGATGGCCTGGGGTGGATCAGAGTAGTCTGGAAGCTGGGCTCAGTGGCACAGCCCGTAATCCCGCGCCTTTGGGAGGCTGAGATGAGTGGATTGCCTGAGCCCGTGGGTTTGAGACCCGCCTGGGCAGTGAGACCGCATCTCTATAATAAATCAAAAAATCAACCGGGCATAGTAGCATGCGCCTGTAGTTCTGGCTACTCGGAAGGCTTGAAGCGGAAGGATCGCCGGAGCCCAGCAGGTTGAGGCTGCAGTGGCCGCTCCTCCAGTCTGGGCGACAGAGTGAGACTCCAACTCAAAAAAAAAAAAAAAAGAGTAGTCTGGAGTGTGCCCTGCCACATTTATTAATCAAGTGGCTGTGAAACTGTTTGGGCTGCAAAAAGAACAACGCAGTGACTCAGGTGCAAAATACCCACATCAGCTGGTGCTGAGTTGGCCCAGGTCTGCAATGGAAGGGACTGGAAATGCCCCGAATTGATGATCATAGGCCCGAGTCAACATTTGTACATGCTACCCTGGGTCAGTCCACGGTCACTGTGAGTGGAGCTCAGGCTTGGCTGCCACAAGAGGCTGTTCAAGGAAACACAGAAGGGTGAGTCCACAGTGCAGGTGAGGTTAGCCTGCAGGGAGGCAGGAGCCCTGGATGTCAGGGCAGGAGTTTCTATCAACAGGCTCAGTGGACCCTGTTGATTCCCCCTGTCTGGCTCTTTCTCTATTTATAAGGTCACAAATTCCATCATGAGAGTCCCACCCTCATGGCCTCATTTAACCCTAATCACCTCCCAGAGGTTCCATCTCCAAATACTACCACACTGGGGGGGTAGGGCTTCAAAATATGAAGTCTGGTGAAACACAAACATTCCATTGATAGCACCCCATTATTCATGTTCAGCTGGTGGAGAGAGGAGTTAGCATTATTTAAAATGCTTAGATGAACATAAATGCTTGTCAAGATTTCTGATTATTTATTTTACTTTTTACAACTTTATTGAGGTATCACTGACAGTTAATGGACTGCACATACTTAACATGCAGTTTGATAAGTTGTTTTTGTTTTTGTTTTGAGTTGGGTTCTTACTCTGAGACCTAGGCTGGAGTGCAATGGCACGATCATGGCTCACTACAGCCTCGACCTCCTGGGCTCAGGTGATCCTCCAGCCTCAGCCTCCTGAGTAGCTGTGACTGTAGGTATGCGCCACCACCACACCTGGTTAATTTTTTTTTTGTACTGACAAGGTCTCACCATGTTGCCCAGGTTGGTCTTGAACTCCTGGGCTCAAACAATCCTCCCACTTTGGCCTCCAAAAGTGCTGGGATTACAGGCATGAGCCACCACACCTGGCAGGTTTGATAAGTTTTAACATTTGTATATGCTGGAAGCCATCACCATGCTCAAGATAATCCCTACCAGAAACTCTCTTTTGTCATTTTTCCCTCATCTCCAACTTGTCCCTGACCCATCCTCAGGCAACACTAACCTGCTCTTGTCACTGTGGATTAGTTTGCATTTTATAGAATTTTATATAAATGGGATCATACAGTGTATATTCTTTTTTTAAAGCTTTTTTCACCGTCTAAATATTTTGAGATCCATCTATATTATCAATAATTTGTTTATTTTATTGTTGTTTTATTCCATTTGTGAGAAACCATAATCTTTTATCCATTTCTTGGTGATGGACATTTGGATTGTTTCCAGTTTGGGGGCTTTTACAAATAAAGCTGCTATTGAACGGTTGTGCACAAGCCTTTGTACAGACATGTTCTTTTTTTTTTTCTTTTCTACCTAGAAGTAGAATGGCTGGGTCATATGGAAGGTGTATGTCTAACATTTTCAGAAACTGCCAAACTGTTTCCAAAGCACTTGTACCATTTCTACTTTCCCTCCAGCAGGGGGTGAGAGCTCTGACTTCCCCATATCCCAACCATTACTTGATACGGCTAATGTTTTTCAGCCTACTCAGGCAGGTGGTGATGCAGTGGTTTCTCGCTGTGGTTTTAATTTGCATTCCCCATGAGCTGAGTTCTTAGCTACTACTGGGTTGTGCCTCTCCAAGTCTCAGTCTCTTCCAGAATCTATGAGACTTTTTTTTGCCTGCCTCACAGGGGTGCTGAGGTGTGAGTGAAGTACTCATAAATTTTCTGTCCCATCTAATCATTCCCTCTCCCAAATACATTTGAATTTTAGTCAAGCCATCTTGGAGAGAGAAAGAGGACCGGGCCTCCCTGGCTTTTGAAAAAAATAAATACGATATATCAATCATTGTTTATGGCAAGGCAACCCACAAAAGAAGTCATAGGAAATCTGCAATATTGAGACTGAAAAAATTCTCAAGATTCCAGGACACAAGCCATTGCTTCCTTGTGACCATTTCTGCTACTCAACCAAATGCACATATTCAGGGAAACTAGGGGGAACACATTACCTCCTGGTTGTACCTCACTCCAAAGCCAAAAATATCAGAGCCCTACCCTTGGGGACAGCATGACCCAGGGAAAAGCAAACACCTACTGTGGGTACAGGAAATGGTAAGCACTTGGAAGTGCTGTGCCTTAAATTGAGAGGGTCAGGAAAGGCTTCAGGGAGTAGAAGATTCTTGAGGAAAGGGTAGAAGCAAAGATAGAGAAGCAGGGCATTCCTGGGAGAGACAGTGTGTGTAAAGGCCAGGAGGCCAGGGTGTGTGGGGGCATTGTTAAAGCATCAAGCACCCTGCAGAGAGGGGGTGGGGGACTGGGAGACAAGGCAGATCATGAAGAGCCAGTGGACAATACTAATCCTAGGTTTTCATCTTATAGGCGGATGAGGCATTTTTGAGAATTTTGACCATTGTTTCAGCAAGATGAGTGTGGCAGCAGTTTGTAGGATGGGAGAAGGGGATGCCACCAGGGTGTGAGTGACCAGTTGCATAGTCTAACCCCTGGTCACATGCAGGGCACCGGGACTGCTGCAATTCCAGGGGATAAGATTTTGTGGGCCTGAGTCACGTCATTTTGGAGAGGGAGAGAAAGCAGCTATTTGAGTTCTGGGAGAGAGAGCTGATGACACTGGTGACTGATCCCATGAGGAGGCAAAAGGATCAGTTTTTGCTTCAAATGGCTAGACATGCACAGAGATGAGAAATGCAAAGGTCAGGAAAGATTATTGTTGGGGAAGAGGAGATGAGTCTGGGTTTGGGGGTATATGCATTGGGAGGCATCCAGAGAGGTATCCCTCAGACAACGGCATGGGGTCTGGAGCTCAGAGCAGCTGGGACTGCCGAGAGTCACAGTGCATGTGAGAACAGCGACGTCAAGAGTGAGGATGAGCTTACCTGAGGAGTGTGCAGCAAAACCACCACATTTAGCAAAAAGTCAGAGAAAGAGGAGCCTCCAGAGGACTTCAGGAGTCATTGGTGGGAGTGATAAAAAGGGAAAAGACCACCAAATTCCAGTCAACATCAAGGAGACAAGGGGCTAAACAAACAAACAAACAAACAAACAAACAAAAAACCAGCAGGTGCAGTGGCTTATAATTCCAGCACTTTGGGAGGCTGAGGCAGGAGGATTGCTTGAGGTCAGGAGTTCAAGATCAGTCTGGACAACACGGAAAAGTTTTTTTTTTTTTTAATATTAAAAAATTAGCCAGTAGTGGTGGCATTGTGCCTGTAGCTGCTTGGGAGGCTGAGACAGGAAGATCCCTTGAGCTCCAGAGTTTGAATCTGCAGTGAGCTATGATAGCACCCCTGTACTCCAGCCTTGGCAACAGAGCAAGACCCTGTCTCTACAAACAAAAAACTTAAAAAAAATTTGAGCCATAAATGGATGGAAACACAGATAGGAGAGCCAAGACTGGAGCTGTGAGCCCACAGCAGCCAGGAAGGAAGCCCTAGGAAGTCGGGGGCTAATAATCTGAGGAGGCTGGAGAGCAGAGGCAGGCCCTCTCCATGAGACCAAGGTCTATGATTATATTCTCTCATCCATGGAAGAAAACAAATGCTCTGCTGACCTACGATGGCAGTCAGAAAGCAGATGCTTGTCTTTGACAAAGAGAGAAAGCAGACAAACATCAGCAGACCAAGATCTGGAGGTGTGTGAGCTCTGACTTCTCCACATGCCGGCCACTACTTGATATGGCTAGTGTTTTTCAGCATAATCATGTGGGTGGCCATGTAGCTTTAAATTGCTGTGTTTAATTATCTGTGTTTCCGTCCACTTATGGCTCACACATTTTTTTATACAATAGTTTCAGCATTGGAGCTGACATGTAGTCTTGGGATGAGAACCCTGAGCTACTAATATAAGCTCTTCCTCTGAGTTGTGATCTGACTAAGAATGCCATGAAATGGAAAAACAGGGAAGAGCAATGTCTAGTGAAGGGAAAATACAACCCCTATGCCAAGTGAGCACACAAGTGGACATTACAGAACACCTCAGAAACCAGGTGCCTCAGAAGAGAGACACACAGTTAAGAAATTGGAGAATACACTCCTGGAAAAAGAGTAGAAAAATAGAGAAAACTGAAAAGGACTTTTAAAGTGTATGTTTAAAATCCTCAGGAAAGTAAAAGTGATAACAATTGTAAACAAGAGCAGGGAGTTATGAAACAAAAAAGGCAGTTAGGAGTCAAGAACAATATGAATAAAATCAATTTCAAAATTTGGAAAAGAAAATAGTTTTGAAATAAAAGCCTGATTAATTGAAATAAACAATAAGCTGGAAAACATTTAAAAAGCAAATTTGCAAGATAGAATTAAGGAAATAAATTAGGTAAAGAGATAAAGAGATAAGAGATAAAGATAAAGAGATAAAGAGATAAGAGATAAAGAGATAGAAATATGAAAGAGAAGTAAAGCAATATGGAGAAGATATTGAAAATCTCCAAAAATAATAAATACAATAGAAAAGAGGCAAAGTTGAGTAAGAACATGGCTAATTATATTCAGAAGGGAAGGAAAACATGAGTTCCTCAGACTGAAAGAACACACTGAGGGCTAAGTAGGATACACATACAAACTAAATTCCATACTCAAATGTATCACAGTGAAACCACAGATCCGGCATGATAAATAAAATTTTCAAACTACTAGAAAGAAAATATATTTTATCCCTAGGAATGACTATCAGACATTTGATCTTAAAGAATGACTATCAGATAGGCAGTATCTTCATCATCACAAGAAGAGGTCAGGAAATAATGGAGCAATTTAAGGGAAAGTTACCAGCAATGCAATATTCTATGCTTAACTGAAACATCTTTTAAGAGTTATGGCTGTCTATAAATATTTCTAGATATACAAGGACTACTATTCTGATTATCTGGTCAAGGTGGCAAGATGAACAGATATCAAACATCATAAATGAGAGGAGAATTTGAAGAAAAGTTTCAAAGTTCTTGATTTTGATCTGAGTGGGTGAATTCAACATTACCCACATTTATGTATATTTGTTGCAGTTTTCTTTTTTCTTTTTTTAAACTATGTTCCTTGTCTTGCTCAGGAGTGCTTGATTAAATTTACTTGTCGGCTTTAGGAAAATATGTGGCATTGGAGCATTTATTTCCTACTGTGGCTCTTCTAATAATGTGAGCCTTGCAATGCCAAAACAAAACTGCTCTCTAGGTTGCCTGTTCTTCTTAAAGTACTTTAAATTGGATGTGTGTGTGTATGTGTGTGTGTGTGTGTGTGTGTGTGTGTGTGTGTGTGTGTGTGTGTGTTTTCCTTTTGGCAATGCCAAGATAGAATCTATAATCATATTCGTTCTGCACATGGCAATAAACATTCGAGGAAAGTTCCCAGCTCCCAAGATAAAAATCCACTCGCTAACATACAGAGCTGACATAATTACCTACCCTGGAACACTGGTATAGAAGAACAGCAAATTACAGTTGTTAAATTACCCACAGGAGGACTCTCCTGATATTCCAAATGCAAAAAGAGAAGCTTGGTTAGAAGTATAAGGAAATAATTTAGGGGGAGAAATGGACTGAACCTTCACAGTTTAAACAACATCTCAACAAAATGATGAGGTTCAATAGAGTATCCCACCTGACACAAATTAACCTTCAGCTTTGTACTGCTGTACATGTCTATAGCAACACACGAAGCACATTGATACAATGGAACAAATGTATTTTTCTGCAAAGTAATAGTCTCAAAGTAAATGGAACGATTTCAACACAAAAACCAGCAGCAAATGCCTGGTTTTCTGACATTTCATTTGCCCAATTTCACTTAAACAGCCTAGTAACTACGAAAAGGCACCAGGGAAGATAAGAAATGGTAAAGATGAATTATTTTCCTCTTCTCCCTCTTTCTGGCCCGCCTATGCATGTTAATAGGGCTATAAATAAAAACTTCTATTACATTTCAATCTCAGCCTCCTCTATCTTGAAGTCTGAAGTTACAGGAAATACACACACACATACACACAGAGGGAAAGGTAAGGGTTCGATACAGTATTCTATTTATTATAGGGAAGCTTGATTGGAGGATGTAATTTAGAGTCAATGTAAAAATGGGGACCTCTCTACCCCAAACTGCACATTTGGGGTCTGCAGACTTCTTTCCTTATATTTATAGTGAAAAAGCATGGGCTTTGCTCATTAACAGGCAGATCCAAGTAGGAGCACAAGCCGGTATCTAGACCCAGCAAGAACAACTATCCTCACTCCAATTCCACCAAATGGGGATAAGTCCCTCCAGAAGTCCGAAGAGGAAGAAGGAAGCTACCTCTTCAACACTTCCTCGGTTGAGCAGACATGATAAAAGTGACAATCTTATGGGCCAAGGAGGAAACAAGAGTATTCTACCTATCTCATCTGTGAATTGGCTGGACAGCTTTACCTACATTGTCCTGAGGCTTTAGATGTGGCAAACAGTTTTTATTTTTGCTCAAATTATTTTTCCTAGTCCTAACTTATTTGGCTACTGCTCTATAATGCCACACTAACAACAACGATAATATATACCCACAGTTTTTCACAAAGACCTGGCATAGCAAACTTGTGGAGTACTTTTCCTCTTTTTTTGAAAACAAAATTCCCTCCCATTTCGAAACTATTATGAATAGTGAAAGAAGTCAAGGTAGGAGAACAGAGAAGTCAGAGGAAATGGTCAGCCCATCCCTTTGATCCTTCTGAACCAGGGAACAGAACAATGACAGTGCCGGAGGGAACCACGTTCCCAGGGAACAGTGACCTAAATAATGTTGACAGTTGGTGAAAATGTAGCAGATTGGGAACATCTGCGGTTGAGATGAATGGGATGGTTTAGTGTCCGAGTGTGGCTAAAACCAGATCTACACTGACTCCGTGATATTTCTACCTATACTACAAGGTGGGTGAAAATAACTCAAAGAAAACCTCTTTGCAGATTTAAAAAAAATCTTGGTGTATCTCTTTTCCTTTCAAATACAAAGCTCTTAATTTTTAAGCTCTATTTCAAAATAATTATATATTCAAGAGAAGTTTGCAAAAATAGTACAGAAAGGTACTGCATACCCTTCACCCAATTTTTCCCAATGGTAACAGAACCGTGTGAACATGACTGTGGTACAATTTCAACACCAGGAAGCTGATGTTGGTACAATCCACAGACCTTATTCACCAGTTTCAAATGTACCTATTGGTGTGTGTGTGTGCGCATGTGTGTGTGCGTGTGTGTGCGTGCACACATGCAGTTTTGGTACCTGTGTAGATTCACGCAACCACCACCACAGTGAAGATACAGAATGTTCCATCACCACAGAGACTTCCCTTGAGTGCCCAAGTTTCTTAATGTTATAATGCTCTCCTAGTTTAGTATTAAGAATTGGTTTGAACGTAGGATGAACTCTTCTTATATAGACCTCAGGTAAAAATCATTTGCCCTGGGACAAGCGTGTTCCTTCCACCTGAAGACAGTTTACTCTAATCCCCCCTCCACCCCAAAAAATGTGAAAAAGAAATAATCAATCTTGGGAGTTTTGTTCTTACATAGGTAAGTAAGCCTCATGTATCCTTCCCACCTGGAGCAATGCCGCTTGGTTGATGGTTTTTAGGAGGTAGGAACATGGATAACTCCTCTCAACTGTTTGCCCTCCGGCACCTCAGAGACCCCTGAAACCCCACTTGGCCAGCGCTCATCTCATCTTCCTTGCCCCAGCCCAGCCCTCCCCAGCCTCTGCTCCCCTCTGGCTTCTACAGGTGAGTGTCGGCACCATCCACACTCTGAGCTCCCTGCTCCTCCTTCCCTCCTTCCTTTGCTGTACAACAATCCAGCCCTCTTAAGACTTTCTCCTAAACCCCACTGAATCCCTTGCAGTCTCTCCTGATCATTGTTCGGGCTTTTACACGGATCAATGTAACATCTTGTACCTGGATCCATGTGACAACCTTCCAAATGGCAGCTCTGCCTCCACTCCTGTCATCCTGCAGCAATCCAGCCACCATGATACAGCCAGGGACTCCTTTTAAAGGACAAATCATGTCATATCGGCCCCCTTTTCAACTCCCTCTGCTTAATAAAGTTTAACGATCCTCCCGTGGATTTCCTTTTTTAAGAGACAGAGTCTCATTCTGTCACCCAGGCTGGAGGGCAGTGGCAGGGTCAAAGCAGGATCGACAGCCTTGAACTCCTGGGCTCAAGCAATCCTCCCGCCTCAGTCTCCCGACTAGCTTAGACTACAGGTATGTGTCACCATGCTGGCTAATTTCTATATTTTTGTAGAGACAGGATCTCTCTATGTTGCCCAGACTGGTATTGAACACCAAGGTGTAGACTGTGGTGGGGGATTAACAGCTACTCTCTTAAACTGGAAGCTTTGTGAGGGCAAATTCTTGTTTGTTTTGGCTCTCTATTGTTTCCCCAGTGCAAAGCCCAGTGTTTGGCACATAATATACAATCAATAATTTTTTTTTGTTGCAATAACAAGCTAACTGCTATCAAATATGTTTGAGAAATATTGCACTAAGCAGGATTTCTCAGGGACTTTGCTACAACAAGCGAGCAGAGTGAATTTCTGAAAGGAGAATTCAGAAAGAAATGTTCCCTAAACTAGTTCATCATGGAGACCTGCATCCCAGAGTAGCTCACAGGCATATTGTTATGTACTGGATTCACCATGTGAAATGTGCTTCTTGCGGGTCATGGTCAAGAAAGTTTTAAATTTTCATCTGTAGGGAAAAAAAAAGAGTCTATGAGTGTTTCTTGAGCTTCCTTCCCTCCTGATTTCTTTCTCTTTCAATGGCTAGTTATTTGGCCCTTACATGGATTCTAGAAACTATCAAATACTCTTCCAATGCATCCTCTTTCTTGCGTCAATTAATGAGTGTGTTGCAACCCGGAACTGTGATGTTTACATTACTCTACTTAAGTGGTTCCATCACTCGACTTGGTGCTCCATTGAGAGAACTTCATCAGTTCCTGGTCATGGAAACCAACTCAAACCGCTTAGACACAAAAAGATAATTTATTGGTTCATGTAGTTAAAAAGTAATATCCCCAAAATAAATCATCGTGTTTCTGTTCCTCTCTCCATTTCTCTGCCATTGTCCTCATTCCAGTTCCAGACTCATGTCCTATCAGTTTTGTGGCCTGATTCTGATAGGCAGAAAACATTTATCTCCATAGATCAGGCAGAAAGTGTCCAGGGAAGAATCTTATTAATCAAGTGTGAGTGGAATGCTTGCCTCTAAGCCAATCACTGCGACCACAGCAATGAAGGTATACTGATTTGTCAAGTCTAATCTTGTCCTGCTGTTGTGACTTGGTGGAATGATAACCAGTCCACCCAAACCACAAGAAATGAGTTCCCCACAGGAAGGCAATTTGGTCATTAAGAGGAAGGAAGGAAGGAAGGAAGGAAGGAAGGAAGGAAGGAAGGAAGGAAGGAAGGAAGGAAGGAAGGAAGAAGAAAAACAAAGAAAGAAAGGAAGGAAGGAAGGAAGGAAGGAAGGAAGGAAGGAAGGAAGGAAGGAAAGAAGGAAGGAAGGAAGAGTGAGCGTGAAGAGATATTGATCAGACAAAATCAGTAGTGATCGACTGTTGGCACTAATGATGGGTCAAATACTATGGAGGATCAGACAGTGCCCTTGAATGAATAATTCTGAAGCTCAGGAAACAGGAGACGGTAAAAGGCACTGACCTGGACTGTTTGGATGGAAAGTTCATCCTTCCAGAGAAAATTCCATACAGTTCATGATAAGGTCCATAATTCATCAGAGATTAAATCTTACACAACTGTCATATGGTTAAAATAAACATTCTGCCAAGCTACCTCCTACACATGCATTTTGATTGGTTGAGTGCCACTTTTTACCTTATTTCTTTCTGAAACCAAGAAGAGTCATTCTAATGGGCTGGATTGATGTTATTTTTTTCCTCAAAGGGCTCATAATCTAATGAAAGAGACAGAAAATCAGTCCAGAACACTTTGAGAAGGACAGTGAGAGGAGAAGGTAAGCGCTCTAGGGAGGACGAGCACCCTTATAAACAGGGAAACCAGAGGAAACTGGAGAAGCCCCACAGGAAAGATGAGTCTAATGACTAGAGTGAGTGAAAGCCCTGCTCCGGGATACCATGGGCAGGCAGTCTTCTGTTTACCTATGGGCATCACTCTAGGTATGTCTGAGAGCATTCAGAGGAAGATTCAGAAGAATAAAGAAACTATATAACACAGACTTCTGTGTTATTCAGGAAACAGCTGCAGAATGATAGTCTTGAAAATTCATTGGAAAGACTTCGTAGGGGGAAGAGATTTGACTTGTGTATAGAATCTTAAGAAATACTACAGTGAGCTGGTCCCTGGGAGAACACACAGGGAGTCATACTTTGCTTCTAGAGAGGAAAGCTCCATTTAAAAACCATCCTGGAAAGGCATGAGATCTTTAGTAAGGAAATGATTTTACCATCATGGAAGATGTTTAAGAACAGACTAAGCCGGGCTTGGTGGCTCAGCCTGTAATCCCACGCCTTTGGGAGGCTGAGGTGAGTGGATTGCCTGAGCCCGCGGGTTCGAGACCCACCTGGGCAGCGAGACCTCATCTCTACAATAAATAAAAAAAAAATCAGCTGGGCATGGTAGCGCATGCCTGTAATTCTGGCTACTTGGAAGGCTGAGACGGAAGGATCGCCGGAGCCCAGCAGGTCAAGGCTGCGGTGGCCGGGAGCGGCCACTGCACTCCAGTTTGGGCAACAGAGTGAGACTCCAACTCAAAAGAAAAAAAAAGAACAGACTAGAAGGCCATTGGCGGAGATGTAATAATAATTCAAGGCTAGGTTGAAAGGATGCAATCTTTAAGAACCGTGAGAGAGGAAGATTTTCACAACACTCAGAAAACTGTTGCTGCAACCACGTATACCAGATCATTCATGTGATGTCCACTTAGAGTTTTTATAGCAAGTATTGGAGGAGTATTGCCTTACAAATAAAAGACACACAAAGAACTCTATGCTTGATGCTTTCCTAGAACTCCTCCCTCATCAGTAATTTATGCAAAGCTACCGCCAATATAATTTGCTGTGTTGGTAGCTGTGTTTATGACCTGTAATTCTGCAGAGAGGTAGCATAATGCAAAATGTCTGCAAATGACATATAAGGAAAGAAGTGGAAGGAGCCCAGGTCAATGCCTTGTACTTTCCTTGCCATGACACATCAGCAAATTATACATCATTCACTGGGGCCTCTTCTTGTTCCTCTTCTCTGTCTGTCTGTTAGATGGGAGAGTGGTGTGTTTAGACAAGTGCAATGGAAAATGAATTAGTTTATGAAAAAGACAACTTGGTCCCTTTCATCTATGCCTTTAGGAAAGTCACTTCGCCTCTTCCTTTTCTTCCTCAAAGTGAGGATCAAAGGAGATAAGTTAAAAGAACTTTGAGTTTCTAAATATCAATGCATTCCAGTTTATACTGTATTTAATTTTGTATTCTGTTAACCTCCCCTGTACACACACATAATGTCATCTCAAAAGTAAACCTGGGTTTTAGTCTGCATGCCCTGAATAGGAACTGATTTGAGGAAGAGGGTAGGGATGAAGAGAAAGGTGGAACTAAAGCAGGCACTTGGAGGAAGCGTAGGTAGAGTTTGGCAGGCTTCATAATATAGGAACTTAACAATGGGAATGTGGTTTATACTCCAAGATACACTTCCTTCAAAGACAGATGCCCAAAATGGCTGCCAAGAATGGCTGTGTGGTTGTTGGGGGTGCCCATTCTCCTCTGTGAGCTGAGGGTGTGCTAGCATGCCTAGTGACTCCTCACAGCAGGATACTGGCATCTCCCAAGTCCCATCTCATAAACTCACATTTCCTGCATTGGCCATGAGGGGATGCACTGAGGATATATGAAACACTAGCCTAGAAAAAATTCTCTCCCAGGAAGTGGTTGTAGGTATATCTTCCAGACTGAGCATTCTCTGTGAATGGGCACAGGAATGGTGTGTGTTCAGAGTCTGCCTAGGGGTCACAAGCATAACTGCCTCCCAGATTCTGAGCTTGTCCTGAAATGAAGAATCCAGATGGGCCCAGGGACCCAGAGGCTCCCAAACTCCAAACACAGTCCCCTCCTCCCCAAAATGATTTCCCCTGTATTGGAAGACTCTCCTTAAACTACACTTCAAAGTCTCATACATATTCCATTTTTCACTCTTCCCACTCTGAGATGCTAGGAGGCCCTGCCTGCAGGTGTTTCCCTCCCTTACTCTGGTAGGAATAAACTCAGTTCCATCTTCTCAACCAGTTGTTTGAGTGACTTTTTGCAGGGAGCCTGCCTTTACTATTTTCCTCTTTCCTGAAGGTCTGGCAAGTTCTGACTTCACCCTCTCTTCCTGACCTTCGTTCTTCCAGTCTTCTGCCCTAAGAGCAAACACATTAAAAGTCTTCCACAAATCTTTCTTCCTCTCCTCTTATGTGGGAGAGCAAGTTGCAGTCATGGGAAAATGATAGATTTGACTTCTGCAATTAAGATGATATTTTCTATTTTTCTAATTAGACCAAAAAAAAAAAAAAGAGAGAGAGAGAGAGAAGAGAGATACACGATGAGGACTCTGTCTAAACAAGATGACAAAAAATCCATTTCTCCCTTTCCTCCTTGCTAAGCACAATTATAAACTCTGGAAATAACACTGGACAACCAGAGGAGAACTGTGAAACATATAAGAAGAAGGTAAGTCGAATTGAGACCCAAGAAGTAGGGGAAAAACACAGCCATAGGATGTCCTATACCCCACATTTAACAGAGAAGGTGACCCAAACCTGGCATTTCCTCACTCCAAACTAGCAACAGAAGGCAGCCGGGTAGACCCATTTCTCCCTTTAATCAATGAGAGACCTTTTTGACAACATCACGGCCTGGGCCTGATGCTACTGGAAAGCAGGATCCTTGTGCAGCCCCATCAACAATAAGTGACTGGGATGCTCCCTTCTTCCCTTCAGGACCTGAGCTTTCCCTCCCTTATGTTGAGACACCACAGTGGGAGGGTGGGCCTAGCAAAAGGAACCCAGCCTCATAAAATGACCAAGGAATCTCTTCATCCCCATGAGTTGGAGACTCTGCTCCCTCACTGAGGGACCCTGGATCTCTGCTCGGTCAAGCAGCTTTTGTCCTGTCAGGCAGGACCAGCAGGGAGCAGTGGAAGCCCCTGGACCACCAAAATAAACCAAACAAACCAAAATAACACTGAAAAGTCTCTGAAAATTGCACTGTCATTGGAACTCCAGCTAATAAAAGTGGTCCAGGACCTGTGTGCTAATCTTAAACAGGGAAATTGCCTTCTTTTTTGCCCAGGCTGGAGTGCAGTGGCACGATCATGACTTGCCACAGCCTCGACCTCCTGGGCTCAGGCAATACTTCTGCCTCAGCCTCCCAAGTTGCTGGGATTACAGGTACGTGCCACTAAGTTGGGCTAATTTGTTTTGTTTTGTTTTGTTTTTGAAGAGACAATGTCTCGCTATGTTGCCCAGGCTGGTCTCAAACTCCTGGACTCAAGCATTCCTCTCACCTTAGCCTCCCAAAATGCTAGTACTACAGACCAACATGCCTGGCCAAGACTGCCGTCTAAAATAACAGATTTGAATAGGATCCAGAGACTTCTGATATAACAGACAAAATGTCCAGGATATACTAGAATATCACATATCAATCTTATCAAATCACTATTTGAATGAGAAAAAACAATCAACAGATAAGAATATTGAGATGATTCAGATGTTGGAATCATCTAGCAAAGATTTTAAAGAAACTATCACAAAAAATGGTTTAACAATCAACTAAAAATTATCTTGAAGCAAATGGAAAACAAAAGTTCATCAAAGAAATGGAAGTTATAAGACAGGACCAAGTGAAAATTAGAGAATTAAAACTACGATAATAAAAAATTTAAAAAAGATTATTGGCCAGGCTCAGTAGTAGGGAGGATATGACAGAGAATAGACTTAGTAAACTTGAAGACAGGTCAATAGAATTCACCCAATCTGAATACCAGAGAAAACATACACTGAGCAAAAAGATTAACAGAGCCTTATCAAATCACTATTTGACAATAACAAGAGAGCCAACATTCATATTATCAAAGTATAAGAAAAACAGGGAAAAGAGAGGAGTGCTGAATGGGTATTTAAAGAAATAATGACTGAAAACATCCCAAATTTGGAAAGAGACACAAAACTATAGCTTCAAGAAGCTGAGAAAATCCCAAATAGGATAAACCCAAAGAAACCCATGTCAAGACACATCATAATTAAACTTTTGAAAACTAAAAACAAAGAAAAGAAATCTTGAAAGTAGTCAAAAAGAAATGACACACCAGCAGGCAAACATGCATCTGAATGACAGTAGATTTCCCATCTGAAACGGAGTTCAGAACAAAGTGGCACATTTTTCAATTCAATTCCATTTTTGAACAACAAACTGTCAACTGTAAATTCTAAAGCTGGCAGAATTATTCTTCAGGAATGAAAGGGAAATAAAGACATTTTCAGACTAAGGAAAACTAAAAGAATTTGTCATTGGCAGACCTACCTTCAAAGACTGACTAAAGGAAATTCACCAAATTAAAATAAAGTGATTAAGAAAGAATACTGGAACATTAAGAGAGAAGAAGAAGAATAGAAAGAGCAGAAATAGACAAATGCAATAGACTATTCTTTTCCTCATGGGTTTTAGAATTCATCTTGGTTAATGAACAAATGTGATATAATATTAATATGTAATATTACAGTTATACTATCTGATGATAAGTATTTAAAGTGAGAAGGTAAAAAGCTATAACTGGAAGTGAGATTTCCACACTTATTCCAAAGTAGTATAATGTTTATATCAGTCAGTAAGTTGTGATATGTCATGAATGTATATTGCAATACTAAAAGAAGTCACTATGAAAATGATACAAAGAGCTGCAATAAAAAACACTGTAAGTAAATCAAGATGAAATCCTAATGTAATGTTAATGTAAATCACAGAAAGGGAAGGAAAGAGAAATAGAACAGAACCAAAGAAAAGAAATAATAAAATAGTAGACTTAAGCACTAACATATCAATAATTATTTTAAATGCAAATGATCTAAATATACCAAATGGAAGATAGAGTGAAAACAAAAGGAAGATTATTGTAAAATTTACATGGAAAGTCATGGACCTTATAATAGCTAAAATAATCTTGACAAAGAAAAATAAAATGGAAGGAATCACTCTATCCACTATTAAGCCACAGTAATCAAAACTATATAGTATTGACACAAGAATAGACACACTGATCAGTGGAACAGAATAGAGAACTCAGAATGTACACACACAATTACATCCAACGGTTTTTTGGCAAAGTTGCAAAAGAATTTGATTTGAAATTTTTAGTAGAGTGTTGGAGCAATTGGTATCTATAGACAAAGAAATGAACCTCAACTTAAATCATATGTACTACTCAAAACTTAACTCAAAATGGATCTTGAACTTACATGTAAAACATAAAACTATAAAAGTTTTAGAAATAATTATAGGAGAAAATCTGCAGGATTAGGGATAAGTAAATAGTTCTTTGACTTGATAGCAAAAGCATAATCCATTAGAGAAAAAAATGGGTAAATTGAACATCATCAAAAATAAAAAGTTTTCAAAAGTCTACATGAAGAAGATAAAAAGACAATCTACATTGGGAGAAAATATTCACAAAACTTTATATTCAACAAGGACTAGTTTCTAAAATGTATAAAGACTTATTAGAACTGAATAGCAAAAAAATAAACAATCCAATTAGAAAATTGCCAAATAGGAAGTTGAGATGGTAAATAATCATGTAAAAAAATCTTTCAACTTCATTAGCCATCTGAAAAACACAAATGAAAGCCATAATGATTTATTACTGCACACCTGTCAGAATGGCTAAAATTAAAAAAAAAAAAAAGTGACTACACCAAATGCTGGTAAGGATGTGGAGAAACTGAGTCACTCATACAGTGCTGCTGGGAATGTAAAACTGGTTCAACCACTCTGGAAAATAGGTTGGTAATTTATTATACATCTAAATATGCCACTGTATGTAACCCAGCAACTATTCTCTTGGGCATTTGTTTCAGAAATAAAAATGAAAGCTCCCACAAAAAGTGTTACATGAATGAGCATAGAAGCTTCATTTGTGATAGCCACAAATTGAAAATAACCCAGATGTTCTTCAACAGGTGAATGGTTAAGCAAACTGTGGTATATCGACACCATGGAATACTACTCAGCAGGTGAAAGGAACAAAAATATTGATACACTTGAATGAACCTCCAAAGAATCATGCTGAGTGAAAAAAGTCCATCTTAAAAGGTTACATTACCATATGATTCCATTTATACAAGATTTTTGAAATGAAAAATTTTAGAAATAAAGAACAGATTAGTAGTTGCCGAGAGTTAGAGACAGGATGTCATGGGGAGGTGCGTAGGGGCAACCATAGAGAAGTGAGTGCAGTTATAAAAAGGCCACAGGAGGGTTACTTGTGGTGATGGGTAAATGCACTTAGGTGATAAAATAGTATAGTACATACATGAGGAGTACTGATAATGTTGGAGAAATCAGAATCAGACGGGGAGATTGTACCACGGTCAGTATACTGGCTGTGATATTTTGCTATCGTTTTATAAAATGTTACCAATGAAGAAAACTAGGTGAAGGCTTTATAGGATTATTTTCTTAAAACTGCATGTGAATCTATGACTATCTCAATAAAATTTTAATGAAAAAAGGCATGTTTCCTCTCTGGCAGGGCACCCCACTCTGAACAAAAGACCCACTACATGTTGGAGCACAAGCAGAAAGCAACCAGTTAAAAAAATACAGATTTTTGACCTTGGTTATCTTAAACTAATTTCATCACATGTATTATCACTAGCTCCTTCCCTGTTTTAAAATTTATACAGAAGCCAGGCTCGGTGGCTCAGCCTGTAATCCCGTGCCCTTGGGAGGCTGAGGTGAGTGGATTGCCTGAGCCCGCGGGTTCAAGACCCGCCTGGGCAGCGAGACCTCATCTCTACAATAAATCAAAAAATCAGCCGGGCGTGGTAGTGCATGCCTGTAATTCCAAGCTACTCGGAAGGCTGAGGTGGAAGGATCACCGGAGCCCAGCAGGCGAGGCTGCAGTGGCCGGGAGCGAGACTCCAACTCAAAAAAAAAAAAATTTGTACAGAATTTGTTCTAGTCAGGTATGGTAAGAGACACAGACAAAGACATGATTGCCATTGCAGAAAGAAGTTTATATTCACAGATTTTTAGGAACAGGAGGCATGGCATGTCACGTAGGGCCACATGGGGAAGGACCAGGGTTGGTCAAGAGGCAGAAGAGGAGTAAAGGAAGATAACAGCCCAGCGCCTTTAGTGGGGTTTCTGTGGGAAACATGAGTGTGGCAGGGTAGGTACCCTGAGTAGCTTGAAGCTTGGGTAGTTTGAATAATTTCAGCAGGTTTTAAGCTATAGGGATGGTCCCAAGTCATCTGGTACCTAGTTCTGGGGTGAGTTAGGGCAGAGGAAAGACTGACTTGGTGTGTAAGAGTTTAATAAAGAAGATGGTTGGAGTGTGGGCTCTGGAGTGGTAGGTAGGTATATCAAAGACACAATGTCAGAGGAGTTTGCTTTGTCTAGGAATTAGGTAGCTCTGGGAAAGGCAGACTTTCCAGGATCAAGGTTCCAAATGTCAGAGCATCAAGAACACAGAAAAAGAGGAAATATAATGAACACACTTCCTCAGCTGGTTTTGTTGAATGCCCTTCTTCACCTTTGTCTGAACATGGGCAGCCCAGCACCACGCATGTGAACAGGAAGACCCAATTGTGGGACATTCAGGAAAAGAGGGTCTTTGCAGGGCAAATTGAAATCAGGAGGCAAACCTTAGCTTCTATTACAACTGGAAATGACTATTAAAAATTATACCCTACTTCTCTTAGCTTATGACAGTGGGCAACCAAAGGCACCAACCAAAACAGAGACCCTAAGACGGAATGAACCACAGTTCCCTGTCGCACATATCAGGAAGGTCCAACCTATGTTAGTTAAAGTCCAGTGACTTACTCCTCTAGACTGTTCTGTGGTCCAGCAGCACCTGGAAGCTTGTTAGGAATGTAGGTCTCAGGTTTCACCTTCAATCTGTATTTGCACAAAATCAGAACCTTAGATTCCAGAAGCGCTGTCTTAGTAGCAGTTTAGTGGTGCCCTCTAACTTACAATAGCATTCATCTATTTCTGGGTGAAGTTATGTGAGCTGATTGCACCTGAGATAACCTAGGAGGAGTCCTTAAAGGCCACCAAGGATAACACGTTACCAAAATCTTTATAAAATACTCTTTTAATTTTTTCCTAATGGCTCTTTATGACATGGATGTAATTTGAGAGTGGCCTGACAGCCTCCCCTGTCTCCACACTGAAGGCAAATTGATTAACTGGGCAAGTGTCTCCTTCCCTCAGCTCCTTTCAAGAGTTCTGAGCTCAGTTGAAAAGCATTGACCTACCTGGAGAAAGGCAGGGTCTTAGGACAGGAATGTAAGGATATTACCAAGCCTATAAGCCAAAATGTATGTACGAATTCTGCCTATGGAGACATTTCTAAGGTCCTATAATTTCTTACTTCTAATATAATTAACACATGACCTTACTTTTTTTTATTCCCCTCAAATTTCAGTATCTACCTTCTCATCTATGTGATTCATTTTAGTCCTTTTTATTAAACCTCTATAGAGTGAGAGGTGTTGAATTCTTTTTTTAAAAGGCATTCTGGGCAGTGTTCTTAGAAGGTTTCCTATTTCTTGATCTCACCTTTATCATACTGTTTTAAAATCAACTCCTTGTGATATTTTTCATGATTTCAGTTGGCAGTCAGAGATTTTATACCTATAAAAAATAAAGAGCCAGCGGTGTTCCCCCCAACAATAAGCTTTCACCTCAAAGACAACATGCATTGGTCTAGCTTGTGCAATCCACTTAGTAAAAGACTTACATAACTTCTAGTTATCATCTTCCTCTCAGTTAAGAGAGGAGCTGGGAAAAAGAGAGCTACCAGCCAATGAGAAGAATGGCTGTTGGCCCAGGAAGGCTGAAAATATGGCAGAACTGGATATTATATTCAATTTGCCCTTTTAGTGGGCACATAACAAAATAAAGATAGCTCAAAGTTAATAACAGTAGGTGTCCCTCAGTTCCAAAGTTATTCAATTTCAGTAATTACAGCCAGGAATCAAGACCAGCATTGTCTGAAGTAGAATTTCTCTTTCAGTATGAGGGAAAAAGAGGTCTGTCTAAGCAGCCTTCCTAGTGAATCTACCTCACCTTGTTTTCTCCACCAGGAGCGAGGAACATATTTAGAGTTGATGTTTCTTAGATTTCAGGCGCAGGTAAGATTTGAGCCCTTTGGCCACATGATGTGTTTATCCCTGGGGGCAGGGTGCTTAGAAGCCAGCATGGTGGATATTTGCAATTGCTATGCAGTGAAAGACCTACCAAGAAGAGAGATTATTTAGCTGTACCTGGCATGAGCCCTCTTACCTGCTTCAGATACCTGCTTCTGTTAATTTTTCCAAGTGGTAAAGGCTGCACATGCCCTAATCACCCAGAAATCAAGCATTTTACTGTTGAATCCACAGGACCAAACTCAGTCCCACAAGAAATTATCCAAATTTGGGGAAGGCTATCCAATTCTAAGAGTCTTTTAACTTCCATTGCTAGGTTATGCAAAAGAGCTAAGCTTCTAATCAGGCCAACGGTGCTACCACTTCTGCCATGATCACTAGGTATCACTGTTGAACACCAGCCCTGCACTACTGAAGTCTTGTTCACTGCTGTACAGACACCCCGATGGCCAAGATCCCACCCAGTACCTCTGTGGGGCCTGTGCTTGAGCCCCAGTGAATGACTCCCTGTTCCTCTTCATGTTATTTAGCAATGCTTCCCAACCACACCTCCTCATGCTCTGTCAGGACAATCCCCACAAGTACTCAGGTAAAAGGTGGGTAAACCTCAGGGTCATGAGAAGCACTAAAAGAGGCTTCCCAATTTTAAAATGCACATGTCCAAGGGCTTCCTCCGGATTTCTTATTCCATGTTGGGAGCTTCACAGTCCACTTGTGCTGGTCAGCAAGGCGGCTCACTGGACTCTCCTGATATCCAACCTTCTGATAAATGTCAGGATTGTTCATCCTGGCCTCCTGGGGTTGACTGGACTCAGAGGCCCAGTTTTGACCCCTGACTTGTGGCTTGAGACCCTGCAGGGCTCATTTCCACTCTGCACATCCACAGACACCATCTGGGAGGGTGACTCAGCCTGAGACCCTGGGTCACTGCAAGGAGCAGAGCCTCTTGTCAACATGTCCTGCAATTCAGAAACATCCTGTGCTGTTTTCAATGGTTGAGACTGTAAATTGTTTGCCACAGTAGCATACCTGAGCCTGTCTTAGCTAATGACATCCCCAGAACCAGGGACCAGGGCAGGAGAGAGGGTCGGGAGCTCAGTCCTGCAAATGGGAAGTGGGGGACAAAGTTCGAAGATCAGATACTAGCAGTCAGGTTAGATGACAGGAACTTGGCAGGCCAGCTGTGTAGCAGGCAGAGGGCCACGGTCAGCCCTGCCCAGCCAACTAGCTCTGTCTGCAAGCCACTGTCCAGGCCTCTCTCAACTCTTCAGATCTGCTCATTACTCATTACAGAGACCTGTAGAGTCTGTCAAGCACCTGTGCTCTGGGAAATCACCTGTCAGGTCATTTCTGAGTCTGAGTTCAGGGGGGTCGAGACAGTCAATCATCCCAGGGGCTTAAATGTGAGTGTTTCCTGCTTGCTTCTGCCTGCCGTATTAACTCACTGAACAAAACCTCCACGAGTGGGCCCAGGGCAGCAGGTGATACTCAACTTCATGGTTCCTTCTACCTGTCTGGGTCTCCTTCCTTCCCTCTTTATCCCCTCCCACTCTCCTCCAGTCAACCAAGGGTCTCATTTTCTCTTCCTTTCCTCACTCTTAAACACACTCCTGGATAAGGGTCTTAAATCTAGGATAGTGGGGAAGGACTTGATGGTCCCAGCAAGAGCTCTGCCAGGGACTCAGACACCAACCAGTAACATAATGTCTTCAAGCCTTACCTTTCTCCGTGACAAAGTCAGGTCCATCACGTCTAACCCAACATGTTCACCTGCGCCATACTTGAAAAACACCTGGAACTTCCAGGATGCTTTATAGATGCCTTACAAGGTCTTAAACCTCCTGAAGGAGCCAACAATGTTGTCCCCATCAACAAGAGTCCCGGACACAGCTAGATGCTGCCCCCTATGGCTGCTGTAACACCTCGGTCCCACTGCAGAGACCTGCCTTCCTGTATTTTCCTCATAGTTGACCAAAACACAGCCCTGAGTGTGAACCATATAACTTTCTAGATAACTTACCACCTGATAACTTACTAATGCTGTGCCTAGAGCAGACACACCAGAAGCTAATAACAAAAGGAGATTCTCTTTCCTCCTTTGAAGAAAATGTACGGAAACCCATGGCTCGACATGCTGCTAATGACTTGTCCAAAAGCAATTCACTCCATCCTCCAGGAGAAGCTTGCTAACTCTGCTACTACACTCACCTAAACTAACACCTGGGGCAAAAAAATACCCAGAAATGCTGAGGCCCACTGTTTCAGAGGCTAATTGAAGTAATAAGTTCCTCTTCCGACAAAAATGTTAACAGGTCCCTCTGTGTTATTCAGTGGGGTGAAATACCCACTCAGCCATCTTTTCATTACAAATATCTTCCTTAGAGTTGAAGAAATTGTGCCTTATTATCTTGCCTAATTTGCATGTCTACCAATTCTATACCTAGCAATGCAAAACACATGAATACAAATGTTTAGCTGCAAATAATGATTTAAGCCTGGAATAAACAATTTTCCTTATTTCCATCACCAATGTAATTAGCCTCCTATCTTCTTGCCAGACATGAACAGGAGAGCAAATCCATTTTGGACAAGTCTTTGGGGGCCTCTTTTATTCCCCTAAAGCTTTGAACCAAGTAGAAGGCACTGAGACAAAGACAAAATTCACACAATGAAAATACTCTTTGGCTGTTAATTGGAAATTCATAATGCTCTGTTGTAGGGAATTTATTCTTGCCAGAAACCTCCCTGTTCTCAGTCCTTCAGTCCTGAAAATTCTGGAATTTGAGGACGAGGGGTTGTTTTGCCAGTTTTGGCTGTAGTATTAAGCAGAGGAGTAAAAAAGTCAGAGGGTGATTGTCTCTGAGTAGCAAAATCAAAGAAAATGCCTCCACTGTATTCCCACCCGCTGGACCCACCAAGTCAGATGTGAGAAGCTTGCACAGGTTCCTCTTCCACCACCCCATGCCCACAGAAACTCCAGACCTCACATTCTACCTTTTAAGCCTGGCCCCATGGCCCAGCACTGAACTCACGACTACGCAGACAATTCCAATTCTCCTTTCTTCCCAGTCTCTCTCACTAGTCTTCAGCTCTGAAACATTCCAAACATCTGCATTCTCCATGCTGGCTGCCCTCCTAGGAACAGGGTGAGATGAAATTACTCATCACCAAGGCCACTTACGCCAACAGCAATGTCTCCTTTCCTGTCTCAGCTGGGCCCTCAGTGTTGCTGGGTAAAATTTTTTTTTCTTATTCGTCTCCATTTATTCCAGTAGTCACCATATAAAGTACTAAACAGGTGTATTAATTTCCTAGGGTTGCCATAACTAATGGCCGCTGACTGGGGGGTTTAAGACAACAGGATTGCGTTCTCTCACAGAGGCTAGAAGTTCAAGATGAAGCTGTCAGCAAGATTGGTTTCTTCCAGAAAATCTGAAGAAGAATTTGTTCCATGCTGCTTTCCTAACTTCTGGGTATTGCCAGTAACCCTTGGCATTCTTTAGCTTGTAAATATATCACTCCAATCTCTGTTTCTGTGTTCACCGTGGCCTTCTTTCCTGTCTTCTCTCTCCCCCCCTCCCTTGTGTCCAAATTTTTTCCCTCTTCTTTCTTTTTCTTTTCCCTCTCTCCTTTTTTTTTTTTTTGAGTCAGAGTCTCACTGTCACCCAGGCTGGAGTGCACTAGCAGCATCACGGCTCACTGCAGCCTCAACCTCCTGGGCTCAGGCAATCCTTCTACCTCAGCTAATTTAAAAAATTTTGAAAATTTTTTTCATAAAGACTAGGTCTTGTTATGTTGCCCAAGCTGGTCTTGAACTCCTGGACTCAAGCAATCTTCCCACCTCAGTCTCCCAGATTGCTGGTATTATAGGTGTGCGCCACTGAACCCGACTGAATTTCCCTCTTCTTATAATGACACCAGTCACTGATTTAGGGCCTATTCTCATGCCGTATGATCTCATCAAGTAAGATTTCATCTTAACTTGATTACATTCACAAAGTCTCTATTTCCAAATTTCTGGATTCACAGGTACCAGGGGTTATGATTTGGACATATCTTTTTTTGGGGGGGGGCAAGTCTATTCACTACAATAAGTGTCTGATATTTAGAAAACACTTAATAGAGTTTAGCTTTCTTTTAAAGAATTTTATCTAGCCCCTATACTCTCATCAAATAATTTGCATTTTCTTCCATTAAATATGTAACTTCTCAACTTCCTTCAACTTTGCCCATATCCTCACACCCTCCACTCCTGTCTCACAGGTGTCCCCCTGTTTCTGCATCTAACCTTTCTCTTTGTCTCTCCTTTATTCCTAGTTTCCTGACTACAGAAAACCCCCTGATATCTTTTTTATTAAAACTCTCCTTGAGGTTCTTATTGCCTCCAGGATCCATCATTTCTTTAGGAACTGCTACTGTGCATGTCCTTCTCCAAAACAAGGTCATCTTTGTTGGCTTTAGGGCACTCAGAAGTTCACCACACTTCTTGCCCCTGACACTTCCACAGATAGGTTGGTGAGAAAGTCCAAGTTCATTTTCCCAGCACCTGGTGGATGTGCTAGACGATCTGCTTCTTCTTGAAGAAGCCCCGCCGCTGACTAATTTTCAGGATTATTTTTGGCATGTTGCTTTTCTGGCCATTTCTCTGGGAACCTTCACTAAAACACTCTTTGATGGCACATCTTCCCAAGCTTCTGATTGGTCCATCCCAAATTTCACAAGCATTTAATGGGAATCTATTTAACAGTTTTAAGTAACTTGCATTGGGTTCTAAAGGCCTTGTGGAAGCACCCTAAGAAGGTGGGAAGAACTGAGTTTTCACAAACAGTCAGGGGGAGGGTTTTTGATGGATTGTGGAGTAGGAGGCATCTTTGAGGGATCACAGAGACCAGAGGTAGAGGAAACTGGGAATGAGTGTCATTTTTATTTCTCCCCCAAATGTAAATAAGGTGGGCTTTGCAAACTGTGGCTCAATGAGCTTGACGATGATCTCAGAAATAATTCTACTGTAGAATGTATTGTGGAAGGAGTGGTTAATGAACCCCAAATAAGAAATCAAGAAAAGATTTACTAAATCACACTCATTTCCTCTGGGATAGGGTTGCTAGGGTTTTAAAAGAGGCAAATGAAATGATTGTAGATTCACCGACTTTCATCTTGGTGTGTTCTGTGATGTTGCCATTCCAAGTGTCCTCCAGCCTCCAGTCAAGCACCTACTATGATGGGGAACTCATTACCTCCTGGGGCAAGTCATTCCATCTTTGAGCTGCTCAGACTCTACGGAAATTTCTCTTTTTTCTTCTATTATGCCAAAGTTGGGCACCCCTGAGGCTTCTCCTTCTTGCTATTAATTAATTTAAGTATTTACAAGTTCATTATGTGGAAACTGTCACAAGCTGCACCCTGACACTAAACTTCTCTCCACTTAGCCAGATATCAAATTAGTTGTGCTGACAACCACCTCTCTCTGGAAGCCCTGATTGGGATTCCTTTCAGCTAAAATACCAGTGTTCTTTACACATAGCAGTAGGTAAACCATGGCCACCATGTTTTGTGTGTACTGTTGGATCTTATTCAATGAGGACTGACATTATCTGTGCTTCTTTTCTTTGAGTTGAAGTCTCATTCTGCTGCCCAGGCTGGAGTTCAGTGGCACATTCCTGGCTCACTGTAGCCTTGACCTCCTGAGCTCAGGCAATCCTTCTGCCTCAGCCTCCCAAGTAACTGGGACTACAGGTGCATGCCACCACACCTGGCTAATTCTTTTTTTTTTTTTTTTTTTGTAGAGATGAGGTCTTGCTATGTTGTCCAGGCTGATCTCAAAATCCTGGGCTCAAGCAATCCTCCCACCTCAGCTTCCCAAAGTGCTGGGATTAGAGGCATAAGCCATGATGCCTGGCCTCATATACAGTTCAGTTTCTTAATTAGTAGTTGTTAATTAGGAGTGGGTGCCAGAATCATCTGCAGAACCCTTTCCAAACACAGAGGTCTGGTCCTCTCTTCAGACTAACTGCATCAGGCCATGTAACACAATATATGGTACCCATGGGGAAGAGGGATCATTTTCTCCATTTGGAGGGTTCTGGAGCTCAGAACACACATAACAGTTGAAAAACAAGGCCAACCCAATATGCAGAAGGTTCTGTAATAGAGGGCATGGTGGGTCCAAGAATCATAGTATTATTATTGTTATTATAATCCTATTGTCATCCTCAAGCTGGTGCATTCCAGAAAATCATGGGATATTAAAATTAAAAGGAAGACAACAAGCCAGAGAGCAGTATTTGCAACACTCGTAAGAGAGAAAGAGCTAATAGTTGAATACAGAGTTCTTAAATGTCAATAAGAACAGTAGAAACCCCAGAGGTAAACATGCTAATAATGTTAATAGATACTTACAGAAAGAGAAAAAAGAAATGATGAATAAATATGGAAACAAGGTCACAATGTGCCTAGTAATCAAAGCAATGCAAATTACAATAATACCAAGATTGTTTTCAGAGTTGTGTGTGTGTGTTTAATTTTGTTCAATGCTCTATGAAGTATAATGAAGCAATCACTCACACTGCTTCTGAAGAGACTAGTAATAATTTCTACTTTGGGGACTCTGCTGTAAAGAAAAACAACATTCCAAAAAATATTTTATGCCCGTAATTATTAATGTGAATAATCCTTAATCGTCTTTAATGATGAAAATGGAAAGAAATTAAGTGTCCATTATTAGAGGAATGACAAAATAAATTATGGTTATCTCCTAAAGAAAACTTTCTGAATCCCATCTTCCCTGGGAGACATCAAGATTTCTTCATCAAATCTCTGGCATTCTAGGATCACGTCATACTGTGTTATTTGTCCCTATGTCTGTCTTCCTCCTAGTCTGTGAATTCTTTGTGACAGGGATGCTTTTAATTTACCTGTCCCTCTCCACTACCAGCACCGTGCATAACTTGTAGCTGATATTTGACAACTATTTATTAAATAAAAAAGAGCAAAATATATATGGACTGTCATATACTGTACTTATAAAAAGAACATTGTGACTATGTCATGCGAGTAAAAAATGCTTGTGTCGTAATGACAATAAGAAAGAATGGGCTTTTGTATTCATAATGATAAAGAGCTTACATTAATTAAGTTACTCTTGTGTTAAGTATAATATGGACATATATACGTACATATGTATATTTTTTTTTCCTTCTTTCAATCCTTTTAATGATCTATCTACTTTTAAATTTTAAGGTAGATAGCATTTTTATTTCCACTTTGGTGATTAAAGAAGCCAAACTTTCAGGAGTTAAGAAACTCAGTCCAGATGACACTACCAGGAGGCTTAGTTGGGGCACTTACCAGGCAATCTAATCCCAGAAGCTGACTTCTTGAATGCCATGCCATTATCCTGTGTCTAGTGTGAATATGGACTAGACACAAATGCCAAAATCTGCCCTGAGAAAGTGTACCAAACTATTAACCATGATTGACTTTGCTTTGTGGGACTATAGCAGTTATTTTTTCTTTGTTACTCATTTTCTATATTGACCTTGTATGTAGATCATTCTCAATAAGAAAAATAATAAATACTTTTTAAAAAGCAGTGGCAATTGGAGTGGACATGTATTCACTATAAAATAATCTGGCTAGATGCCACCCAAAGGGTCCTGTTTGCTAAAGTTTTAAAAGAACCCTGTCAATAACCCAGAGCTGGGTGGCCCACCCAGCAGTTTGACCATGTGTTCAGGGCAACAACAGAATGGAGACGGAAGAATCAAGAGAAAATGTTAGCTTAACTTACCCAGAAATCAGAAAATCCAGAGGGAAACTATTTAAATGTCTGAATGCACATAAGGACTGTTGTAGTTTGATGTTGCCTTTATTTTTCCTTCCATAGGGCACATGGGGACTTATTCTTTGGGACTCAAGGCCTCTAAAGGTTTTTATGTGGACAGGTAAGAGCTATGCGTTCTACAAGGTGAGTTTACAGAATGGGTCTGAGGCGAATGGGAAGTTGCTGTATATTTTCAAACTGTAAAGCCAGACACGGATGATATAGACGGTCACAGAGGGAAGTGAAGGAAGAGACATTTCCTGTCAAGTGTTCGAGATGTCCTGGGCACAGGCCCATCGAACTTTTCTCTAAAGCTATTGATTGGGAGAGCTGTGACTCGCCTTTGAAGTGCATCATGCCAAGGAGTTGAATTCATGTCAGCGGGACACAGCTGCAGAGGCTCCGGGGTGGCCAAGTGGTTATTGGACATGACATAAGTAGTCCTGTCGGTATTTTATTGTAATTCACCATTAATTTCAAGCTGATGCCAACGAAATAGGACACTGTGACAGACTAATGGTTTCCTGCCCCAAGCTGATGGCAGCTGAAGTGTTTATTTTCCTAGCTGGAAGCATTGATCCCACAGCCAGAGGTCAATTACAAAGACTACCAAGTGAATTATGACTAATGTTAAAACATTTTGCAAAAACATAGTTGGATTTTACAAAAATGTGATAAATGTTCACAGAGTCTTTGTTAAATACTGAGAATTCTCAGTAGGACAGTAAGAATAAATGCTATTTGTTTCAGGCAAACAAAGAGAAGCATGAACAGCTTTCTAGAGGTAGCCACACGTGATAGCAAGGCACTGGAACATAGTAGGGAAGAGACACACTTTCATTTGTTTTGTTGACATAAACTGAGTACTGAGATATAGAATAGAATCAGGAGGAAAGAAGGGCCAACAAGAGACCCAATTCTCAAATATCTAGGTCTTTCCCAATGAGACACAACCAACATTGGATCTGAGGGAGAGGTTTGAACAATCGTTAATTTTTTTCATAGTGGATTCAAAAACATTATGTGAATAAACTTTTCACTCTCTTTCTCACTAAAATGAATATTTAAAACCTCTTCTTATCAACTTCTATACCATTTTGCCACAACTGCATAACCACACATTCATGTACTCTATCCCTGATCTTCCCAAGTTCAAAATATGCACAAAGTAACAGCACAAAAATCAGCTGACCCTTTAGAACACTAGTTAACACTTCTGACACACCATTTACAGCCAATGGAATTCAGGCAAAATGTTCTTGCGTTTGGCCACATCACAGAACTCCCTGTCTTGTGATCTGACCTTTTTCTAGCATGTGATTCCAGCAAACTGACCCATTATGCCTTACATTTAAGTTGCAAATATTTATATGCCTGGGGCCAATTTCCACAAACTGGATTGTCTCACTAGTACTTTTTAAAAAGAAAATTGTTTAAATCATTGCAAAAAAGTTATTTTCCTTCTATTTCAAAAGACATGGCCAGAGTTTTTGCACAACCCATGAATTGTGATTTTGGAACATCATTTTTCTTTTCATTTTTATTTCACACTCGGGGGGCACACATGCATGTCTTGCTACGCAGACATATTGCATAGTGGCAGGTACTGGGTCACTGGGTCAGGGCAGGCAGGGCATTGGGCAGCCGTGGAAGTGGTTTTGTGCTCAAAGGTGACACTGAAACAGAAGCACATTTCCTTGCCCATAGTGGTGTGAGGACTCCTCTTGAAGAAGAGGAGTGGATAGACAGTTAGATTGTGGTGGCAAGTTCAGCGTCCACCAGCCAAGCCTCTGGAGCACACCTGTAGTTGTACACAGTTGGTTTATCAATATACTAAGGTAGACAGAGGAACTGTGGGGCACCTGAGTGGGAGGTGTTGGAAGGGCCTATTATAGAGTCTAGGCTTGCGTTGGGTGATTGAGAGAGGGCTCAGGGAAGCGGAACGTTGATCTGGATTAGCGATCTCTGGAAGCAGATGTAACTCTCTGAGTGGATGTCTTTATCTAGGAGAAAGAGGGAGTGCAGCCAGCCTGCAGCTCCCAGAAAAAAAGCAGCTCAGAAACATCAGCAACCGTAAGTGGTCGTTTTTGTGGCTTAGGCAATTTTCATGCTTTGTCTCTGCTCAGGTGTGATGAAGGAGCAAGTTTACCTGATGGTCAAAGAGTGACTTTGTCTGATGTGGGTGCTCGGTACAATTCTACTCAACAGGACAACCAGGCCCCGTGGTAAGAGCCAGGCAGCCAGGCAGCCCTGGCAATACTCAGGCCCAACTATAGTACCAGCCTCTCTCCCATTCCCTGTAGAGACCTGAGCAGATCCGCAGATGAGACCAGATGAGGGTACACCTGCATGGGCTGACACCCAAATCTAGAGAGCCCTTCCCTGGAGTCCCAGCAGAACACTTGATAACGTGCAGTCCCAAAGAACCTGCATTCTATTCCCGAGAAAGGCAGGAGCCCACTTTGACTGAGATTTTCTCCACTCCAGCAGAACTGAAAGTCCAAATAGAAATTAATTTGAAGCTAGAGAATAAAGTCCTATTTCCTGCATACCTGAATTGTGGCCAAAGACTGCTAACAGTTGGATATGTCTGACTGATCCTGGGCTCCCTACATACCCTCAAATCAGAGCCAGGACATTTTCGAGCAATGGTTACAGACTTTCAGAGGTCAATGCTGATTTTAGAAATGCCAGAGGCTTACAGTGAAATTTAGGTTCGGTGTTTCCTGCAAAATCTCCTACGTTCCTCACATATGGTGGGCAGAAGAAACGAAGAGCAGACCAGTGGAGCTTTTTAGCATTTTCTGCTAACTTTAGTTTTTTGTTTCCAGGAAAAGTCCTAGAAAGGATTAGGAGCATCGAGAGTTATCTGGAAAGCCCTTAACAAAATGTTGGAAATTCTTTAAGAAATAAAAGCATCTTGGCTGGATGTGGTGGCACATGCCTGTAATCACAGCACTTTGGAAGGCCAAGGCGGGAGAATTGCTTGAGCCCAGGAGTTCAAGGACAGGCTGGGCAACATAGCAAGACCACGTCTCTACATAAAAATCAAAAAATTAGCCAGGCATGATGGTGTTCACCAGTAGTCCTAGCTACTCAGAAGGCTGAGGCAGAAGGATTGCCTGAGCCCAGGAGGTCAGGCCATGAACACACCGCTGCACTCCAGCTTGGGCAACAGAGTGAGACTCTGTTGCAAAATAATAATAATAATAAATTTAAAAATAAAATAATTTTTATTCTCCTAGAGGGAAGGGAAATTCCTGTGATACCAGGTCTGAGTATAAGAACCAGGGCACCTAGATCCCCCATCAAATTGGTAGTCCCTTTAAGCAGTCTTAAATTTATCGGCTCAGGCTATCTATGGCCAGAGGCCTGAACTGAAAAGGATATCAAAAGAAAATCTTCTTTGCAGAAAAGTTTCCAAAGTATCAACTATGCATTTAAACAAGCAGAACTTTCCCCCTGTCTACTTTGCTTGACCATTTCTTGTAAACTGCACCCATAATGAAAACCAATAGTGAGCAATGCCCCAACCAAGATGGGCTCTAGGCATCTAGGATTCTAGAAGATTAAAGAGAAGCATGTTACTTTGGACCTTAGTCACCACCAGAGAGTCAATCAAGGTTTACAGACTGAACAATGACAAAGGGTGTAAGAGAATGTTGCTGAACATTCAGGCAGGGAGACCAGCTCACAGCTTCTGCTTTCAACTAAAGGCAGCGACATCTTAGGACATGGCTCATACCTGGAGTTCAGGGCATGCCTGGGATAAGGGAAGATGTGTCTGAGCCAATGGCTGAACTTTTGGGGGGAATAGAGCCATGCTGGAAGGAAAGATAACCTTCTCAGAAATGGGTGGTGGACTTGGTCAGCAAAAATTCTGAGATCACTTGAACTTGCTACACACATATACCACACACTACACATACTCACACCTACACAGAGACACATATAAAACATGCAGACATGCCCACCACACACACAGCATACACATGCAACACATACACATTTGCTCTATAGTACTTTTCTGGGTCTCTGAGTTGTCTATTTCTGAATCCAACCTCTGTCCCTTCAAGAGTCCCCTCGTTTTAGAAAGCCCAGAAGAAAAGTAGACAGCCATGTTGCATTTTGTAAATTGTTTAGCCCTCTTCATTTCATTTGTCTTTTATAATGTAAAAGTTCATGGAATGGCGTCCCATTGAGAAGAAAATAATTGATACTTGGTGTAGGGAGCAAAGATGAATGTTATCAGCCCTGTTTGTCTTTGGGGAGTCATTTGTAATGGAGAGAGGAAAGTGCTTGGAATTTTTCTTTAAACCAGCCAAACTGCAGTGGGTCCTACTTTTTAAGCACGCAATGGCCCTCTTCATTTCTGAAGTCATATGCCTGTCGTTGGTAGCTGGAGTACTTCTGACAGAGGTAAAACTCCACTCCTGACTATAGCTGCAGAGAGCATTCTTTTGCCCTCTTGTCCCCTGCACTGACCTTCCAGTGACCAAGACTCGAATACAGGAAGGTCATTTAGGGAATGGGGGGGTTTCATTCTGAGAAGCACAAGGGAGGGAGTAGACAAGGTGAGAAAGAGAGGTGAGGAAATCCAATCAAAGGTGCACTGCTAGGCATATCACCACTGGGCAGCTGGGGACTGTCCCTGCACCAACATTTAGAACAAGCAGAGGAATGTCCCTCCAATGGAAGGATAGCTGGGATATTTATCCATAACTCTCATCCCTCATTTCTTGAAGGTTTATCCCAGGATGTTGCATTTTCAGAATTTTTGGGCTCCCAGCTTGGGCTGAGCAACGCCCATGGTGCCACTGTCCCTTTGTGGGCAGAGAAGCAGTGAAATGGAGATGGGAAGCAGCTGGTGGGCAGGGTTTTGTCTATTAAAGCTCTGGGACAGTCAGATTGTGCGTGGGGTGAGGGGATGGGCACTGGGTGGTCCATCAACAGCATCTGCAGCAGCTGATTTTCATATGTCAACACAGGTCCTTGAATATTGATGTTTACACAGAGCTTGGATGTTAATCATATTCAGTGTCATAGAAAAAGAGTCTCTAGGATGGGTTAAAAAAATAAAACTTCCCAAATTGAAAACAAAGAATAGGGCTGGTTTTTCCCCACCCCTTCTTTTAACTTTAACATAATGACTAGTTCCCTCTGGGAGGCTGGCATGGAAGACATTCACACTTGCTCTAGTCCCAGACCTCAGCAGACCCTCCCCATTATGGGAAACAAAAGGATAAGCAGAATGGGAGGAAGAGTTTGAATTATGGAAGGGTTTTTTCTTTTGTCTTCTTCTGAATACGGCATCCTTCTGTTTGGCTCCCAGAGAAACAGCAGGGCTAGAATTAACATGAAAACAGAGGGAATTCAAAGAAAAGAAAGCAATTTTAGCTTATGAAATTCAAAATAGGATTTCACAGGACTACTGCTCTCTTCCAAGATCAGGCATGATTGTAAGAAGGGTGCAGCTAACAGGAGCCAGGTCAGGCCTAGGCCATTATTATATTATTGTTATTGTTATTATTAGGTCATTGGGTTTAGCGTAAGGAGGAGTGTTTGGTTCCTTTCCCTCACCGATGGGAGTGTTTTGCATTAAGCTGTGGTTCTGATTTCTTTTTCTCCAACCTGACTAAATAGGAAGGTGTGCTGGACAGACAAGGGGTGGCCCAGCATATTTCAGAGGGTTGAGGGGCATGGTCAGAAAGAGTGCTCTGGGTTTGACTAGTTGAGTCTCTCTCAGTTCCCATCAGGCCTACTGCGCGCCCAACATGGTGGATTGAAGGGAATACACCAGCTTCAGCTAGAGAAGGATGTGGCAGAGACTCAAGGGGTCAGCAGCTCTTCACAAACCCTGGAGAAGCCATGTGGACAACAGATGACCCTCACTAGCAAAGAGAGGACAGAACATGAGCCTGTCAGCTCTAGAAGCAACAGAACACCAAGAGTGGGACAAAGACAACCTTATCCCAGGGGAAGCCAGACCTCAGGCCCAATCTCCTCTCTACCACCAGGGGCTCCCTGAGCCTCCAATCAACCCAGAGGTCTTAGAGGAGCCTATGGGGTGGGGTTCCAGAAATCTGAGAGACAAAGAATGTATTCCAAAAGACAGAGCACCCCCTAAAGCAATTTTAATAGCTTAAACCAGATGAAGTTTAAAGCTGGATATTGAGTTCAGGTTGGGTTAGTCTAATTTTTTCCCAGCTAAATGTTCTGAATTGAGTGCTGTCAGACAGCGGGGACAAGTCTGTGATTGCCTATTATAAGAAATCTTATCAAGACAGAGGACAGCCTACAGCGAGGCTGAAGCTGTGATTGAAGAAACGGCGGTCACTCCTACTAACTCGGATGGGGGAGTGTTTGTCATTTTGTGGTTTGAAAGATGTTCTTCTTTTTGTTTGTGCTCAGACAAGTGGTTTTGGTCTTACTCTGCCATGGTCTTACTCTGCCATGGTCACAGTCTGATACTGATGTTCTGTGACATGGTTTGTGCTCGGCAGGAGAACCCAAAGCCTGGTTGCGTGTTCCAGGCCAGCTCCCGATGTCAGCAACTGTTTTCTTTCAACTAGAACTCATACTAAAGTAACAGTCATGAAATTGGCTTGGTGTGGACAAGCATATCGGTGTAGTCCATTAGATAGCTTGTAAGCACACTTTACCATAGAAGAAAATGCAGCCTCTTAGGAAGAAGGAACATGAATCAGGTAGAATGGAATTCCCGATTCATCAAATGGCTTGGTCTATTTGTTAACAATTTGTAAAAAAAGCAACTTAGATCTAGATTTAGCAACATACAGCACAATAAATCTCAGTGAGGTGAGACAAAAATATGCTCTAAGAAATCTAAGTGCTAGTGTTTTATTTTTTATCTTTATTATATTTTTTTTTTGAGTTGGAGTCTCACTCTGTCGCCCAGGTTGGAGTGCAGTGGCACACTCATGGCCACTCCAGCATTGACCCGTTGGGCTCCGACGATCCTTTCACCTCAGCCTTCCAAGTAGCTCCACGTAGAACTACAGATGCACGCTACCATGCCCGGCTAATTATTTATTTATTTACTTATTGTAGAGAAGAGGTCTCACCAAGTTGCCTAGGCTGGTCTTGAACCTGTGGGCTCAGGCAATCCACTTGCCTTGGCCTCCCAAAGTGCTGGGTTTACAGGCAGTCACCGAGCCCAGTCAGTGCTAATGTTTTAGAAATACACACTAAATATGTGTCTCAAATCCATGAATGTCACAAGATTTTTCAAATTTAAACACTAGCATTTATTTAAAAAACAGTCATCAGTATAATTAAATCCATCGAAATTTAAAATAGTTTAAAGCATACTATAAACAAAGCTAAAAGTCAGACAACTAATTATAAAAAGTGTTTCAAACAAATATGAAAAAATGAAAATATTAATATTTACTAACATGATCGTATCATCAGTAGAAAGGCACTAAAACTTTTATAAATGGACAAATACATGATCAAATATATATATAGATTGTAATATACAATGACTAATAAATATCTGAACAAGTGCCTTGCTTTGGCAATAATCAAAGAAAAATTAAACAATACAATTGCAATTATAAACAATCATATAGACAGCAGTAAAGTACCATTCTATGTCCTAAACCAGAAACAATTTTTGAAAATTGAAAATGTCAAAAAAGTATGAACATCTGTTAAAATGAACACTTCCTTATACTGTTGGTAGGGTCATAAATTGTTTCAACCTTCCTTGAAAATAATTTGGCACTAGACATGCCCTTGCCTTTCAAACTTCTAATTCCACTTCTAGAAATCTAACCTGAGAAAATATTTCAAAACACAAAGATTTTTGCCCAAAATGGTTATGGTCAGAATATTTATAATGGAAAAAAAAAAAAAACAATTGGAAATAACTTTACAAGGTAACAGAGGAAGGATGTTGAAAGAGATTATGACTTTCTATAAAATATAATGTTCTGAAACAAATTTCACAGTCATAATGGCTTGGGGGACATCTTTATGTTTAATATTCATTTGCCCTGCCAAAAAAATACCATATTGCATGGTTGTGGTTGACTTTTAAGATATTTAGAATTTAAAAAATACAGTTATTTTTTCAACCATGAGAGTGTAAATTTTCATTTGTTTCATCTAATATAGTGAAAAACTCACTGATTCAAAGAATGTTAAAGTTTTATTGTTGAAGATTTTTTTCTCAGCATTTTAAGCAAATAACTGAGCCCTTCCTATCTTCAGCAACCAGACTCTATCTTCAGATTGAACCACATATTCACAAGCATTTTAAAATAATTACCAATGACTCAGTGAGTCAAGCAGCTTGTGTTATTTTCATTCTGGCATATGTGTAAATCCTTTTTTTGAGGACAAATAAATTGGTCTTTATCATTCCGACACAGAGTGGGCATCTGCCATGAATGAAAACGTCAATGCATTTTTATAACAGAATATACCTTTTGGTATTGGCAAAGAAATCAATTATTCATCACACTCAGCTACACTAAGAAGCATCTCTTGTCCTTTATAACGTGGGAGCCCCGGCATTGCATTATTAATGTGCACTATTTCCAGGCGTAGAAGGCAGAGAGCAATTTCCCATAAAATTGCTGAGTGTTTTGTCTTGTTCATTTCGAATGATTTGAGAATGGTCATTCAGCCGGATTATTATGGTAATGTTACAAATTTATGTGGTATTTTAGAAACAATAATGTAAAATTTGGTAACACAGTGAATCATAAAAGCAGGTATTTAAAAATCACCACCAACTCCTCTGAGTCAAAGATAGAGAACTATATTCCAATAGCCACAGGTGGCTTCTGGGAGTTCCTGGTTGGTCTCCAGATGCCTGCTGTTTCCTTCTTATTTTGCTTCCTACAGATCCTCTTGTGATGCTGCCCTCATCCATCTACCTTGCTCCCAACCTCACCGCACAATGCAAGCTGATTATACCAGGAGCAATGCCCATACCCTCTGGGACAATTAGATTCCCTGCCCAAGGTATTTGGAATTTGAGACGTGGAGGCAAGCTGGCACGCAGTTCCAGAGTACTGGAACTGTAAACTCATTTAGATTCTCAAGAAGTTAAACATTAAATGGACCATATGGTCCAGCAATTCTACTCCTAGGCATATGCTCAAAGAACTGACTCACGCACAAAATATACAAGTATTCAAACAAGTTCATGTGCATAGAAGCATTATTCACAATAGCCAAAAAAGTAAAGACAATCCAAGTGTCCATAAACAGGTGAATGGATAAACAAAATGTGGTCTATCTATACAATGGAATATTATTCAGTCATTAAAAGGGATGATGTACTCATACATGCTACAATAGGGATGAACCTCAAAACATTATGCTAAGTGAAGGAAGCCAGTCATAAAATAGCACATATTAAATGATTCAATATACATGAAATTCCAGCATAGGTAAATCCATAGAGACAGAAAACATACTAGTGATTGCCCAGTTGAGGGCAATTTGGAAAATGACTGCTTAAAGGGTATGGGATTTTCTTTTGGGGTGATGAAAATGTTCTGGAATTAGAAAAAGGTGGTGGTTGCACAACATTGTAAATGTACCAGATACTACTGAATTGTGCATTTTTAAATGATTGATTTTGTTATGCAAATTTCAGTCCAATAACAAGAAACTCATAGAGAGATGGGGTTCACCCTGGTGTTGAAAAGTCAGACACTAGATGAAATTATGATGGAGCATAAAGCAGGAGGCTGGCAGAGGAATCTAGCTTCAGAGAGGATGATGGAGAGAAGCAGAGGCAGACAGGGGGTGGGGGACAGAGATAACAGTGGTTGGTGACATTCTATTTTTTTTTTTTGAGTTGGAGTCTCACTCTGTCGCCCAGACTGGAG